>NC_142691.1:4552954-4855984 GCF_056320005.1 Nelumbo lutea | reverse complement strand
GGGATTTGTCAGCAGAATCTTCATCTAGGCCCATTGAATAGAAGTAACCATTGACCAATAAAACAAGCTTAGTTACATTCCATCAACTGAGTAACCCAAACACCAAACACCACCAGAAGCATCATTTTGCAAATAAAAAGCGTTAATTAAAAAAGATCACAACACCACCAGAAGCATCACTCTCATTGAAAAAAAAAAAAAGAAAAAAATCAACCGACCCAAAACAAATATAAAAACGCATCGTTTCAATCTACAACAATTTCTCGCTAGAAAGCATATACATTACACGCCAAACTGCCAAAGAAGAAATCCCAGCGCCTTCTCAATCCCTGATTTGGTTCTGCGCATCCTTCCTTGCAACATGAACAGCGAATTCACACTCACAGGACAACAAGATGTTGGACTCCAAAGGCAAGAGCATAAACAATAAAACCATGATTCTTAGCAACATACATTTCTACTCCCTCGCGCTCATTGAGTTGTTATCCAATCGTGTTGGCAGGCAAATGGGCTTGGAGAAATTAATCAAATAAGGATCAGAACCAGTACTGCTTCTCGTATCCCCATTGGAAAATGCTGCTGACTTCTTGCTAAACTGAAAATCATCCATGGATTGCCTTTGAACTCTATGATGAGAATGGCTGCTTGTCCTCTGCTTAGCCTTAGTAGACTCTGTGAGGTTCATGTAACTGGGTCTACTGTTGTTACTCTCCTCAATTCTCCCCGATGCCAAATGGGTGTTTCCAGACACCGGAGTTGTTGATGTGCAAATTGAAGAAGAGGATGGTGAGCTCTGGTCGTACAAAAATTCAGAACTTGGGCCAGACGAGGAACGTGTAGCATGCCCAATTAGAGGAGGTCCAGCAGAAATCCTGGTGGTAACATTGTTCTTCCTGACTTTCACAGAACCTGGTTCGGAAGATTTTGAGCGCGCCCCAACTAAATCATCACAGTTTTTAGAAGAAGGCGTCATCTCTGATGAATCAACATGTGTCTGCTCCATCAATCTATTCTCCCATGGCTTTGCTGCCATCCATCGCTCTAGCCAGCTCCATCCCCAACTGCTCTTATCTACCTCGTGATGCTTTAGATTAGTCAATGACCCATTGGCCTTCGTATTTGGATTCGAGTTTGATCTCCATTGCTGTAACCAAGAGCAAATGCATTATCAAAACATTCTTTTTTTTTTTAAATAAAGGTCTTAGCTTTTCGGACTCTCCACTAATTACCTGTTGAGAGAGAGAATAAGCAATTGCTCTTTCTCTCTTTATGGCCCCTTCTTGCCTCATTTGCAGCTTTGATCTAATTTCTTCCAGTGTTCCTTGACTATCACACCATCCTTCCTGAATAATGTAGAAAAGAACCAAGGGAGAAATAGTTTATTTAAGTTGAAGATAAAATTCAAATGCCGATTAATATAAAAGAAAAGATGAATGAATGAAAGAAAAATGAGTGGTTGAAAGAATATGATGCAGTCAATGGAGAGATTGACAAACCTCAGCCTGTTTCAACAAATCTGCCTTACTTCGACGTTCGTTAAGTAGCATCTGTACAGCCTGCCCCTCGATTGACATACGCACACGACGAGCCCTTACACGCGCCTGAACACGAACAAGCGCCTGCATGCACCTCAGTGTCACAGCGGCCTGCTTCCTCACCTGCCGGCCACGAACAAGAGCCTGAAGTCTCACCACACCCTTCAAGGCCCTTAATGCCCTCCTTGCCTGTAACCATCCCACATCCGCCATGTAAAAGAGGATCCCAAGAAGAATTATTGCATTTCCAGAAAGACTAAATGCTATGCTGTTAAATTAGCCTGCTTCTTTTTGAAAATATACAAGAAAAAAAATGAACAAAATAGAATTGGATGAAATGAACAGTGAACGCCACCGAATCAAGGATTAAGTCACCTTAATAAATCGGCAAGTTCATCAATTTTTTTACCAATTCCTAGTCTTTACGCTTTGAAACTAAAATTTAAGGAGTTAGGCTCTTTTTTCTTTATGACCAGAAAACTTGGAATGGTAAGGAGTGTGAACAAAGGTCTGAGCTCGGGGTTCAGGAGAGAATGCATTAAATTGACACATCCTGGGACCTGGATTACAAAGTAACTGGCCGATTAATGATAGAACCCGTCAACAGGAAATCTGAGCGCTTTGACAAGCAACCTCCGGTGAAGTGGTGATGACAGTGAGCTACCACCGTAGAAATCAGGCTAAGGATTACCTTCCAGTACAGACATAAAACCAGTACGACCAACGGAAGGCAAGGGATATCATCTGGGAAGAAGTCCATATAAGATTAATAAGCCATTGACTGGATAGTTCAGGATATTGCGCATAGACTTTGGCGCACTTTTCTCCCCATTAATATATTCGTGCATCCAACGATTCACTCAATTCAACCAAAGTAAAATATGAATAAGAAACTGTAAAACGGAAAAAATCCGTTTACCAGAAAACCACGAAACGCAGTCTGGATCCGTATTGCAGCCCATTCTTGCCTCACTACCCTGAAATCTTTAGGTGGAGCTCTAACAATAGTGGCAACTGCAATGCTAAACGCATCAGCTACAGACGAAGAATCAGAAGCCTCCGATGCCGCTCTTGACCCTCCTTTGAAACCCTTCCACGAAGATCCGGAGTCACCAAAAGAACTCCTCCACAACTTCCACTTCCGACTCTTACTGCCGACTTTCTCCTGCAGGAATCATGAAACCCAGAAACCGAAAGGTAAGAAATAAGCAGAAAAAGCCACACAAACAAAATGCAAATGACAGAAACAAGAGAGGTGGTGAGGAGTTCAGATTACATGTTCGTCCTTCTCCGGTTTTTTCAGACCCATAAAAGTTTTCAGCCATTTTCCTGAAGCACCCATCAATGAAAATCTCTTGTTCGAGAAGAAGAGAGCTTCTAAAACCTCAACAACCTACTTCTCGAAGAAATAAAGCTTTTGTTTCTCCTCCGCAAGACCCGAACACGTTGTAGCAGCGAGAAAAAACGGAGAGAACACAGAAACCAGTAATGGCGAGGGAAAGGAAAGAGTACCGAAAGACTGCCGTCCAGTTTTGTGTCCTTAGTGCTCTCGACATCTCGAGAAAGCCGTTTGATTTTTGAAATTCAAAAAAAAAAACAGACCAACGGAACCAAGGACTAATCCCGCTCGATTCGCGTGGAAAGATGTTAGTTAATACCCCTGGTTTGCTGAAATATTACATGCAAGTACCCTAACTATTTTGAAAATCATAAAAAGACACGAGACTTTCCTTCGTGAAAAGTAGAAAACAACACGATAAAAATCTATCGAGTCAGATGATCTGATCTTTTGTTCCCCATTATCTGGGCCCCCATGTCGACCATAATACACCAGTTTAGTGGAGGCCCACATCCACATTGTAAGCAGTCTGTTGGTGAAAGGGCTGCGTGGTTTGGGGCTTTGGCCTCTGGTCGCGTCGAAATTTATATTGAGTGGGTAGCACTCCGCTATTAATGTGGCAAGATGTACAATGCCTAAAAGGACAAAAATATCTTCATAATTTTGACTTTTCTGGGGAGTAATTTTGTCTTTTCACCTGATGTAGTTGGCTAATAAACATACAAATTCAAAATCTATGGGAAGGGAAAAGGAAATGTAACGTTTATTAGGTAGAAAGATAAAAACAAATACTCATAACGAGGGTGTCAAATTTTTTATTAAATTATTTTTTTATTTTTAATTGAATCCTGTTCTATCTGTAAGTGATGAAAATATAATTTTGAGTTAATATTTTTCATTTAATTTAATTTTCTCTCATTAAATTTTATATTTAAGGTATAAATTGATATTTTATCTTATTAAATCTTATATTTAAAGTATTTATCATTAATATAAAATTTATTGTTGTTATTATTATTATTATTATTATTATTATTATTATTATTAAGTACAAAACATAAACACATTTAATATTGACTAGTAAGTGTACACGTGCTTTGTATGTGTCAATTTTTTTATGATGGTGATAATGATAGTAAATAATATATTTTCAAAGTTTTTTATTTTTATTTTTTGTTTTTATCTTTATAAAAGTTATTCTTATTTGTCACACTTATATTTTTGTATAACATGATGAATTATATGATATTAGATATTTGTCACACTTATATTTTTTATACATTTGTGTGGTTTCATCTATTTTAATTTTTATTATCATTTAATTATAACATCAAATTGGATGGCACATTTGTATTTCTATTATCATTTCTGAGTGAGTTTTAACTTTGTGTTTTATTTATATTAATAAAAATAAATTTTCTTTATTATGATTAATTATTATAAAATTCTAAGAAAAATAGAAATTAACACCATAAATATATAGGACTTATTGAAAGGAAATTGAATGAAGAAAAATGTATAATTTAAATTATATTTTATACTCTCAAAATTGGAAGTGGACATAATTCAAAATAGGGATATTCTGATCAATAATAAGATTCAATGAAAGTTAATAAAAATTAATACAGACAAATGTATAAAAGATGGTGATCCCACTTGGAGGAAGTAGTTGGATTGAATACCCGCAATGACAAATGTATAAATCTCAGTGAAAGTGACGCCATGGTGGGGAGGACATGAACGGTAGGATAAATTGGTGGGGACGACATTTGCGTGCTCCAGTACAATCTGTACCTGACTACCTGATATTTTTTTTTGGGCTTCTCTTTATCGTATGTTATGAGAATCTTTGCATGTGTGAAGGAGGGGTTTTCTGTCCATTTGACTCTTAACGTTAACTTCGAGGTTCGAAGTTTAACAGGATTCGTGAAACTGGCAGCGAAGGCGGGGAGACTTCGGAAACAATTTTTTGTTTTTTACAATTGAACGGCGATTTTCGAAGAGAGAATGACTGTTTCAGCCCACCGTCAGAATACCTTATTCAACACAACCACTGGGGTAAGTGTCAGTTATAAAGGGTGGATATTGGTGTATTGGATATTTTGAATTATTATAAGTCTATAATGAAATTCAGAATTTTGTAGTAAAGTGTAGTGTATTTTTCTGATTTTTGAAATAGTTGTGGTCATATTATTGGGTTTATGGTTTCCAAAAAAGAAACGGTGATTGAACCGGTCAGGGGTTTGGTTACCGGTTCGAATGGTTCGACTGTTTGATCCGAATGGCTAGCTTGTTCTGACAAAAAAATAAAAAAAAAATTGAAAAATGATCAAAACCGTTTGAACGATTAACCAGTCGGTTTAGCGGTTTGCTGACCAAAATCAACTGTTCTGGGGAAAAATAGAACCGATTAGGTGACCAGTTTTTCCGGTCTGACGTCTAGTCTAATTCGGTTTTGAAAACCATGATTGGGGCAATCACCATATGTGGGCAATGCCAAATCCGATAAACAGCTCCCACAAGTCGTGCTTATGTGGCGTGTAACAATTTGCCAATTGAGGATTGGAAATGAGCTTTCGATATATGACAATATTGTCCTAATTCCAGTTGGACTGACCAATTGGACCCACTTTCACACGAAGAGCCACCTACTCCCAAGTGCTGGGCAAGTGCCAAATATGCAGAGTGTAAATCATTGTAGGGTTGTTCATAAGAAGGCCCAACCTGACCAAACCGACCAACTCGGACCGACTCAACCTGAGTCGGCTAGGTTTTCATTAGCATCGGTCGGTTTTGGGTTGGGAAAATTCATAAACCAATATATCCGGTCGGTTTTCAGTTTTCTAACCGAACCAATTAGTTTTCTAACTAGTTCCTACTTAACTAGTCTTCTAGAATTCTAGTTTTTACTTAACTAAATTGTATATATCCTAGTTTCTATGGTCTTTTATACCAAATAGGCAACTAATTAGGCAATTACAATTAGAATTAGGTGTCCTTTTTTACTTAGATTAGAACTTATAAAGTTTCTTGAAATATAAATATTTCAGTCTTCTTTCTATAAAACAATTTGACTTTCTATTTTATTGATAACTTTTGTCTTACTTCATACTTGTTTTTACATGAAGAATTTATTGATTTTATTCTTTACCTGAATTGAATTCAGATTTATCTTAAACTCTTGAACAACAACTAATTCAAATTTACATGAAGATTTATCTTGGACCCTGAATTGAATTCAGATGGCTGAAATGATGGTCAAATAAATTTCCTTCTAATTCTAGGTTTCGCTGTCCTTTTTGTACAGAAGCAAAACTGAAACCGACTCAAACCAACCCAACTTGACTCAAACCGACCAAGTCGATTTTGCCTATTAGTGGGTCAGTTTTGGTTTCCACCTCAGGTAACCCGATCAGGTTGGGTCAATTGGAAAAACCCCAATAAACCAACCCGTAAACAGCCCTAAATCTTTGTATATGTTATTCCGATGGAGTTTCTTAGGGGGTGTTTTAGATAAGTGTTTATCTAATAAACATCAGTTTAAATGTTTTCTGTTTTGGCTGTTTGGTTGGGCTAATTTGTGGGCGTTTCAAGAAATAGCGTTTAAAGGCACTTGCCAACTCAGCAATGAGAAGTGTTTACTATCTTGTGCTGTTTGGAAGGGCGCTTCAAGAATTGTCATATGGGTGATTTGGTGTAAGACATTTCCTTGATATTTGAGTGCCATTGAATCGATCCAATGGTCCAAACTACCCTTGTTGGCATATTTTGAGATCCAACGATTGATTTTGGATGAAAATCACATCCAATGGCCAAAATGACAGGTATAGGGAATCTATATGGGCCAATGGTCCAAATTACCCTTAATTCAACAAGTACCAAACTTCCAAAATTTGTCATTCGCTCCTCGTTAGAATTGGATAGAGATTGACTAAAAATCAAAATTGTGTAGCTTCCACAAATTGGCATACATTTGACTCGCATAAGGCAAAACCCTTGTTGGCTCTGCTACCAAATGTTAGTACTTAAAGCTGTTTTGAACTCACATAAAAGGCAAAGCTACTATATTGACTGGAGAGTATAATTTTATTGATGAAAAATAGACAGTAACTAACAACTCCTAATCTCATGAATTTTTCCTAAAGAATTGATAAACACTATCTAACTTCCTAAAGAATAGAATTACGAATTTATTCTGTTGAATAATAACAAAATAATAAACTTTAACACCCAAAACCAAGATTCTTTTGGCTTTACCTTTGTTCTTTGAGAACCTTCAACTTGCACCAAATAACTCCTTGTTGATGCGTTTATAGGGATTTATTTTACATATTCAAACTATACCACTCTATTATCTCTAGTAGGTGCTAGATATCTCATAATACACTAAGGCTCAATTTGGAAGGAGCACAAATACAAAAATGCAGAGTGCAAAAGCTTGTATTTTTGTATTTGTACCCCTTTCAAATTGAGCCTAAATAATTTTCCATCTTTTCCAACTCTATTTTTACCAGTAAAATGGATCATATGATAACAATGAATTAAAAAATATAAACTTCACAAATTGTAGCTACTCTCTTAAAATAATCAAGAACATTTCTCTCAAAATAAAAGAAAACATAGCTACTCTATCAAAAACAAACTGATGCATCGATTGAAATACCAAACATGAGATTAATAATCTGTTCAAACATCCAAACTCCCATGATGGGAGGGAATCATGAAGGGGGAGGGGGGGGCAGACAACATCCGTGTCGAGGCAAGGGATTTGACGCAGTCGATGACAAACTTACCGGTGTCACACCCTCTGGTTCTCCCTGTGAAAGTCTCTCTCACACGGTGGTTAGAGTTTGGGACAGTGTTTTTGTCAAATTTCAATGATCCGTGAAGCACCAGATCTATCTCTCTCAATCGCAACATCACCGTGCACGTTAATGCCACGTCATATGTACGATCACACCAAACATGCATTTAAATTCTAATAAACCTTAATTGTGCAAATGCTGAGGTGACGTTTATGTCGCAGCATTTATTAGAAAAATGACCATTCCAGACCCAGCCTTTTATTAGAAGCAGAAGTTGGCATCATTCTGTAAATTGGTGCAAGCCTACCCAGTCCAGACCCAGCCTTCTATTCTCCTACTGGTGAGTGGTGACTGCATGCAACGTGAAAATTATAAAGGATTCGTTTATTTGTCACTACTTCATGGAATATAAATTAGTTAATCGGATAATTAATCACAATCTCTGTATTTTTATGTTGATATGTTCGATTTAATATCAAAGCTTTGTTCGTTTTTTCAATAAATTATTTATTTGGATAAGTTTTTCTTGAAAATTACTTATTCGGGTAAGTTTTTCTTGAAAAACACTTATCCAGGTAAGTGCATTTATCTATGTCACTTTATTTTTTATGTAAATAAGAAAATGACCATTTTAATTATAATTTTTTTTTTATTAAAAAAGACATTTTTGTCCCATTTAAGTGTTAGTAATTTTTCCTCTATGTGGAAGAGTTGTTTTTATCCACCCAGGAAGATGGGTATCACTTAATAAACTTTCTCTAATTCCTACATAAATTTGAAAAAAAAAATATGACATTCTTAATCAATTAAAAAACGCTCCCTAAGATTATGTTTGATTTAATATATATATATATATATATATATATATATAAGAAAAGGAAAAGAAAAACAGAAAAACCTATACAAAGTTTATAAAAATTCCCCTACTTTTTCTTCTTTACCCTGCATTTTCCTTCAAACAAAACACAGCCTAAATGAATTCTTCAGAAAGTAATAATTATCCGGGCTTTAGCCTATCTACCTTTATCGGGGTGAAAACGTGCACAAATACGAACACCAAAATTATATTACTCGAATAATTTTTGCCCAAAAACATTTCCTATGATAAACTCAGTTACCGAGATAAATTAAAACGAATGAAGCCAAAACGTAATCTGATCTCTTACGAGATTACGGTCTGAGTCAGAACGGTGTATATATTAATTAGTAATGAATTTGCATAAAATCCAAAATAGAGTGAATTGAGTGGGTGGTCAACAATCAATCAACATTCCCTTAGATAAAACAAGGACATAAACTGAATGCAGCCAAGCGCCACGAGCTTTAACAACCGGGGTCTGGACTTAACCTACTAACCACATGATTCCGCGGACACCCATGCTTTTTCAAGTGAATAAGATAAATCTGTACTATAACAAACTGTTACTTATATATTTTATCGACACAAAAAAAAAAAAAAAAAAATTAGAACAAGTATGTTGATAGTTTAATGCAGCAAGATTCTTATTATCATTCTGCACGTGTCAGTTGAGTATATTCCACCCAAATCTTCTCATTCAAACCGAGTTTGCAGCAGCAACCTCATCAATTTTGAAATGACAAAACACAATACTCCAATTCCCCCCGTTTTTTTTTTTTTTTTTTTTTATTTCTCCCTTCTCTTATAACTAGTGCATCTCCTCTTTTGTCTTATCCACTTAGGAAATTGCAAAGTGAACAATGGAGGGCCAGGAGGGGGGCTAGAGCTGAATATGCCAGGGGAATGCCAGCTAATTGGTAATTTATTACCACTTCTAATGTAAGTTGATATTTGGGGTTTTTATTGTTCAATTTATCTTATAAATCTTTATCAGTTTGTAAAATTGGGAAAAATAATAAATAGGGAATCTATAACAATTCAAGGGGTAGTGTAGCATAGATGAGAGTTTGAGATAATATATTTAAAAAACCAATACAAATTTATAAGGGAGAATAGACCATCAATTTCAAGATTTTTTAGAATGCATCTTTGCTATATGGGTGAGCATGGATGGATTTGGTTTGGTTCCAGGAATTTATCTTATAGGGTCAGTCTCAAGTTCTTGAAAATAGAACCCACTCTGTCAAGATCAGTTTCACAGTCGTTCCCGCCTTGGCAATTCCAATGTCAATTCTAGAGTCTACCTATAGAGCCTATTCTTTTTTTACCCACTTATAGAAAAAAAAAACCCTAATATAAGCAATTAAAATAAATAGCTATACATGTTGAGTTTAATATAATACTATAAGTTATGTTTTTTTTTCCACGTTAAGAACTATAAATTTAACATAATTCCATAATCACAATTTGTATTGATAATGCTACTATCAATATATATTATTGATTAGAAATCACAATCATAAAATGTTTAAACTTGATTTTCAATAATAATAATAATAATAATAAAGATGATGATGATGATGATATAGTTTACAACTTATTGATATAATCTAAATTTTCCCATTATTACTGTTTTACATATTATATACATTCAAATATTAAATTTAATAAAATTATTAATGCACTTAAGAGGCTTAATGGTCAAGTGAGGCCGTGTTCTTTGTAAACACAAGTATTTGGGTTCAAATCTTTACATCCTCAAAAGTATTTTTGTGATTTATTTTAAAGCAAGTTTGGTTTCATGACTAGTAGAAATGGACATGAGCCAAGCTTTTAATTAGCTATTCAAGCTTGGCTCATGAAAGGCTCGATTTGGAACGAATTAAATTGAGCTTCAAGCTGAAATCGAGCCCAATATATAGATCTGTTTGTTAATTGAAACAAGTCAAATGAAGCTTGGCTTGTAAAGCTTGCAAGCCTAACCAGCTTATATTATATATAATATTCTTAATTTTTATATGTAAAATAACAAATAATTTTTATATGTATACTTTTAAATTTTTTATATGTATAATCAGAAATATTTTTTTGGGTAAATTACAAATACCCCTTGTAATTATCAAGTTAATGACAAATGCCCAATGAACTTTCATTTGTGACAAAAAAAAAAAAAAAACCCTGAACTTTCACATTCCTCTAGTAGAGTTATGCCAATTAACTTCAAAAAAGATTATCATCCAACCATTTAAAAATAATTAAATCCCCAAACTAGCAATTTCTTATTTATCTGAACGATTTATGATTCAGTTAGTTTTCTAAATATAATATTGAAGTGCTCTTGGTTGCTCTAATAGATCCTTGAAGATTCCTTGCTGGACTTAGAAATCATATGAAATGGTAGAACTTTCTTTGTGGTAGATATAAATTTATGGTTTCCTTTGTTTTTTCTTGGTTTATTGGAGAAATGAGTGGATAATTGTTATATTTTAAGATGAAGAGAGATATTCATGTCAATGAAATGAAGAAAGAATTTAAAGAAACTTGTTATTTTTTAACTAGTTTGATTTGAAGAAAATGAGGTATTTTTCGGTCAATTAGGGTTTAAGAGAAAAGGGAAAGGAAAAAGAAAATAAGGAAAGTTAAGAAGGGTACTTTGATAATTTAATGCATTTTGTCATTTGTCGCAAAGTACAAGAGGGTTTTGAAATTGACCCTAATTTTTTACATGAAGCTTGGCTCACTGCCAAGATCAGTTTGAGTTGAGCCAAATTCAAGCTCGTGTTTCTATCTCACACTGTGCTAAGACCTGAACTCAAACCTCGTGTGTTTTCTTGGTAAGCTCAAATAACTAGATATTCAACTCAAATCCACCCCTAATGATTGATTTCACTGATGTCAACAAAGGTCAATTTCCACATCGTTTGATAGAGTAAGCCCCTAGACCCTAGAACTAAATTGGGTGGAGTTTGATTCCAAGAATTTAGAATGGGACCCTACTTGATGGTAGATTGAGTAGAATCGAACCATTTGTTCAACCCTAATTTTTCCACACAGAATAATCACGAATGAGGGTGAGTTTGACATATTGTTCTACTTCTCTTATCGCAAAGGAATATGGATATGGTTTTCTCTCCCCAACAGCGTCGGTTGTAGTGGCAGCTTAGGTTCGTGCTTCCCTGGAATAGTTTTACATCCCCAAATGTAATTTTGTTATTCAATATTTCAACTAGGAGATTTTGGTCTTTAAGATGTCCGACAGGGGTATATATATGTAATATATTATATATAAATATTATAATATAATTTATATTATGATTTATTATAAAATATTAAATATGAAAGATATAGGCCCATCCCGTTTTGGGCTTGGATTTATGATTCAGGGCCCAGTTCTGCAAATTGTGTATATTTATTTAAAGGTTGACCAACCATTCAAGCAATATATAGATTTCTCTTTCTACAGGTATTGGTCATTATAAAATTCATGTTTACATGTAGGGGCATTCTTGATGTTTAAAAATATTGAGATAATGGCATCAACAATTACGGAAGGGATGCGGATGCACGTGATGTCAGAAATACAGTGATATTAAGATAAAGGAGGGTATTAATACCCTTTGATTTTCTTTTTTTTTGTAAGGCAATTTACCCTACCCCTGTTCCTGTAGGGATTATATCAATAAATAAATAAACCCCCCGGTACGGCTGAAGTCAAATATAACGATTAAAGGAGTAAGGAGTTCTGATTGGTTACAAAAAAATACAAAAGGACTTTTGACCTATCACATTCCTCCGTAAATTTTAATACGATTTGATTGGTCGATTAATTATGAGCTTCTCAGGTATTATGCCTTTTCGGGCTTTTAACGGCAACAGGGGTAGTCCATAGAACTGTAGAGCACAACTGACAACCCTCCGCGCTCCGAGCTCCGACCCGGGTGAAGGCGGGAATGAATCCCAATTCTTTCTCCGCTCCAACCACTCGCCAAACACCCTACCCACTCACCCAGTTGGCACCAGAATGAAAAGATAGAAATCATAATGACATTATTATTTGATCTTTAATTTTTTACATCGTTATTCTTTCCTACAACTAACTACAAGAAAAAGAATGGATTAACCCGTGTCCGTGACTCCGTGTGTGTGGGGGAAGCATTTCGTTTTCGTTTAGACCTTAAATGATTCCTTCTTTCCCCTCTTGTTATAAAAAAACGATCATTTACAGTCTGCCCTAGTTACCAAAAAAAGAGTTCAGGCTTTCAGCCCAGAGCACCCAAAGAGAGCTGAATGGTTAGCCATCTTCTTCTTCATGGCCACGTCTAGTTAGCAACGGGAACAGAAACCCTAGGGCTAGGGAGCCCCATGTACGCAATCCTGGGAGAGAGTCTGACCTTGGGGCTAGGTCGTGGCGACGGGACGGGATAATTTCCGATGGGTCCTGGCGTCACCCTTGGTGACAGGTTTACTTTCTCCAGTGCCCTGAATTGTAGCTCTGTAGGATACTCCCTCACACACCCAATTCGAGGCCCAGCTCCAGTCGTCCACTTCCGTGACAAACGGTTGGCCACGTCAAAAACTGCTTGCCCCATTCTGTCTGCGCTCATTTCCTTCTTACCATCTTCTTCAGTTTTGGCGGTTTCACTCACATTCTCACCACTGGTTGTTTTTTTATCTGCTGATACTACCACTGTTGCAGTTGGATGCTCGGCTGACTTTGAGTTAGACTCCTCCTGGTTGAGTTTGAACGAGGGGCAGTCGTCATCTATTGCACACCTCTGGAACAAGAAACAAAAATTAAGACAAGGGGATGATCAGAACATTTATGCAAACACCTACTACACAAACATGTCCTATCACAGTTGAGCATACAGAGTTATCAGCAGGACAAATTTGAAGCAACTATTACCTTAACATTGGAAAGGTCTACTTGGTTTTCCTCCAGAAAGCTAATGAATTCCTTGAAGTTCTCTTCCGTTGGATGATAGTGCCCACTGTATGGCCATATAGCCTGAAGAAGATGAAAAACAAGCAGTGAAATACAAGTTAAACCATACATGAATGATTATTCATATAAACATGGTTTCCATGAATGAAGCAAATTAAGCGCATTAATTCATTTCTATGGAATATGGATATGGTACCTCAAGAACCCCATTGTGAGCCACTAATCTTCCAGCTGCCGTTGTGGCCCCTCCTGCTAGAAAGCTGGAATGCTGAAAGACTCCCTTCTTCTTCTGTCCGACATACAATGCCCTTGATGTGCTCAGAACGAATATCCACTTTGATCCCTCAATCGTATCCACTAGCGTTCCGTTCTGTTTGTAGACGAGCTTCCCACTGTCAACGATCACTTCATATGCTTCCCTCTCTTTCTGCAGGACAGACAGACAGACAGAGAGACCCCCAAGTGAGATACATGGATTAATTTTAATTACACATTCATCACAAACATGATTGTAGTCTCAGTAAACAACATATACAGAAAACTTACTGGTCCAAGATATTTAATGCATTGCCGTTGCAGATCAGTCCTTGCGCACCTTTCGAGGTTTATCTCTTTGCCATCTCCCACATCCAACCTTCGATTTTGCCAAGTAAGAAGCTTAACAATGTGTAATTAAATGAGAATTTCTCAGACAACAAGGCAGTATACGGTCTGCTTACCAGTAGAAGAAAGGTTGGGTGCTTTCACTGTCAAACCAGACATCATAATAGAAGTGTAAATTGTGTCCATAACGATGGCGAGGATCAATCTGTATGCCAAATAAGGAGATATGACCCAGCTTAAATTTCATCTGTTTTTTCTATCACCTTCTTTAAGTCATAACTAATAAGCAACACCATTAAATGCAAAACACCCAAAAATGTCATCGTTCAACCTGAAGCAACCAGCTAGGGACAGACACAGATGTTCAAAGTCATATATTTGACAGACCCAGATATGACCAACCTGAAGCAACCCAAATTTTTGAGTTGATTTGTCTGTTCCTGCTAAGTCCTTAAGGTTCATAAACAAAACACAAGAAAATAGGTCCATATTGCCAAACATCTAAATCAGTTTCTGAACCATGTTCTACAGTGGCATTCCAATTGATGGGGTTTACGTGAACTTACAGCTTCGAGCCAGTGTTGCAGAGCTAATTTCTGAGCTTTCTCATCTTTGGACAGGCCCTTCCCCACCTATAAATATGAAAGCAGCATATCACCATAAAAATCATCCATTTCTGTTAAACAACAAACCTATTGAGACTTAAGGCTTCAGGTTATATCAAAACTCAATGAGTACCTTGGCAGCCCTTGTTCTTGCCCTTGCCCACCGTGAAACAGCAGTTTCTGTTTTCCTGCAGTCAAAGAAAGATACCGAGCTCTGCTTAAGAGCTGCAAAATCTAATGCCTTCCACCTGTAAAATTTTGAAGGAACAACACCATCAAACTACTGAAAAACCGAAAACTTCCCACAGAGAGGTGGAACCAGATTAAAACCAACATCTAGAAACATTAAAAAAAAAAGGTACAAACCAGAGCTCTTCAACCACAACTGCACAGTCCGCAAGGTTCCTTCGAGTCCTGTAACTTTTATAAACCTTCTGAAGTTTAACAGCAGCTGCATCAAGCTCGCTCACTGGCCTTGGGGAAAACAATATCACCGGATCAGGAAGGGAACTTATGGGTGTCGATGCATTGATCGAGTTATCATCTTTGCTCTTCCAAGTAGATGAACTCAAGCTCTTGCTGTCTAAGACTAGATCCTTGAATGAAACAGTTGTTTCAAGCTTTAGCTTTGGGGGTACTGAATTCTTGAAAATAATGGGCTCTTCAATGATCACCTTGTCCGACCCATCAGACTTCAAAACGGCCTCTGTATCTTCTTTCTTGAAGCTAACAGTTCTCAAGGTCATTTCCCCATCTTTTCCATCAAAGTTTATGGATCTCACTGTAACTGTTTTCACATTGTCAGCAGCATATCCAAGCATCCGGATTTTCAAGATTTCTTTCCAGGCTGACAAAAGCAAGGAAAGTGATAATCCCATTGAAGAAAAGGCAGCAACAGAGTCCAATCTCCGAATAGCGAAAAGTCAAGCTGCTTTAGAAGATCGAAGAAAACCATGTAAGTTGTAAAACTCCACAAATTCTTGCAACTTGCTAGTTTGAAGAAAAAGAAAAGGATGAAAGTAGAAGGCGATGAAGCCCAAAAGAGGAGAGAAGAGTTTTCTCTGGTTAAGCACCCAAAATCACTAGTTTTCATTTAAATTAATTAAAAACCCCAAATTCGTAGAAATCTGAACTAGGCCCAAAACCCAATTCATTTCCACGACAGGAGTCCTGATTAAGAAGAAGAAGAGGGTAGAACCAGAAAAGCGAACGGAAAACAATAAAGACATACTATGGAAAGATGGAAACATTGTTATCCAAGAACAAAAAGTCCACGAAAAGGAAGAAGGATGAAGTTTATGTTACCTGAAAGTTCAGATAACGAACACCTCCGCGAGGTCTCTGGGGCAAAATCCTGGTGAAGGTAAAAATAGCTGCTTTGGACGAGACTACCGAATTCGTAACCAGCTACCCGGTTTATATATCGTAATGAAAGGACCCATCAATAGAAGTCAAATCAGAATGTTAGTCAGTAGAAGAGAATGATATTGAAGAGGGGGGGGGGGGGGTGGGGTTCCAAAGTAAAACAAGCAAAAGGAGCCGTGGTCCAACGTGTACGGATCGCCGACGTGTTCATTTTTTATTTGTTTCATAGCCTACTGTACACGGTCTGTTTGTAGTTTGTTGTTCAAACCTTCAAATACGCAAAAGACAAAGATCGAGGCATCCAAAAAGAGAGATCGGGATTTAGTAGTTTTGCTTCGGAGTCCGATAATCTTCTGATAGGACAAAAAAGTTAAAAAGGGGGTGACAGCACGAGTTTCCACGGGTGGAATTCACGACACAAGTGTAGAAAAAAATTTGGAAGAAAATTGAGTAGGCGGTCAAAGTTGTAAGCTTCTTTCTTTTTTTTTTTTCTTTTCTCGGTTCGGGGCTCTCTCAAGTTTCCATGAAATAACCTGAAATTGAAAGGAGTATATAATAGAACAGGGAAGATAGAGTTCAGATTTGCGCCCCACCTTCACACCTCATCTCAGTGTATATTCCGATACACGTTTGGTATTTGTTGTGGGGTGCAAATCTGAACTCGGGAAGATAGGAATGGTAGATGATGACAGACACAGACAGTCAGTCATCTGTTACCGTGACTAGAATGCTATTCCCAATTCCAATTCCCATAGTCCGTCCACACCTCTTTCTAAGTTTCTAGTCATGTACACAGTTACACACGCCCCGCCATCATCAATAAAAAAATAAAAGGATGTTGTAGAGTCCCAAACACGGCCCTTTGACATTTCCAATATTCAAACAAACAAAGTTTATGCTGCATAATCCTAAAATTAAAGTGGAGTGAATAAGATTTTTGGCTCAAGTTTCTGTTGCTGTCTCTCTCCCTTACTTTTCCTTCCAAACAACCGATCTACCTTTTTATTTTTGTTACAATTTCTTTCTAATTTTTTAATATAAATAGTATTTTTCTCCTCCTAGTTTGTGGGGTTCTGGTTTGTGGATCAGAATCCATTTAATAGGTGGGTTACATTTGGTTGGAGTCCTGTAGAAGTAGAACATACTACGCACTTGGTCCAGCTTATTAAATCCATTTGTCCTTGTCCATTCAACTGCTTCAGTGCATGAATGTACCTTTGGATGTTGTGTAAGATTAGGAGTTGTTTACAATTATACAACAAAAACTGTCGCAATATGGTTTTAATATAATTTGTGTCTCCACGTCTCACCATAAAACTGAAACCCACTCTACCTGTAATATGCGGATACAGATTTGGCCTCCAATTATTCTTCTCCTGTGATGGTTAGCAGCCCTCCAAACCCACCTTGGATGCATTAAATATCACAACCCTCCAAATTTTAATACTTTTTTTTATAGATACCCTCCAAATTTTAATTACACTTCAATATATTGGATAAGAGATGGAGAGAATTGGGATTTTCCCCAGCGTGGCTCACACTTAGACCTGTTCATGGCCGGCCCGACCCCCGGACAGGCTTGAACATGCAAAAGAGCCTGTAGGCTTAACCCCGGGCCAAAAAGCCTAGCCTGCAATAAATTAGAGCCGGGCTCGGGATTTGCCAAAATAGCCCGACCCATCCTGACCTATAGATTAAAGTTAAAAAACCCTAGTCGAACCCTTCTTCTCTTTCACCTCTTTCTAGCCAAACCTCTCTTCTCTTCAGTCTTCACATCCTCCTCAGTCCTCAGTCCTCACACTCTCAAGCAACCACACAACCGGCGAGGCGGCGAACATCCTCCGTTCCTCTTCTCACTTTCTCTCTCTCTTTCTCTCTCTCTCTCTCTCTCTCTCTCTCTCTCTCTCTCTCTCTTAGATGTGAATTGATCACTATTGAAATCGCAACTTACAGTCACCGCGAACTTAGGCTTCGGGCTTGGGCTTTTTATTAGGGTCGGGCTTGGGCCCAAGTTGTAGATCCATTGGTTGGGCCGGGCTCAGACCCAAGTTGTAGACTCGTTGGTCGAGCCGGGCTCGAACTCGTGCCTGACAAATTTCTATTCATGAAGAGTAAAAGCCTGACCCGAGCCCGACCCGACCCGACCCGACCCATGAACAGGTTTACTCACACTGGTCTCAATCTGCTCCTCACAGATTGCACCTCACACCGCCCCTTCCTGCCATGCATATGGAACATCTTCCCCTGAATAAAAATTTATAATTTCAAAAAAATTTCCAATGCACAACTGAAGATGCACGCGATGTTGGTGTGAGGTACACTCTGTGAGTAATAGATCTGATCTCTGACTTTACAATCACATCCCACCCTGTATTAGGAATATTTTCCCTATGAAATAATAAATACAAGTATGGGAGATATTTCTAATGTATGGTCAAAATATGCTGTAAGGTTGGTGCGAGGTGCGCTATGTAAGGAGCAGATTCAGACGGAGAATAGTTTTCTTAAAGTTGGTTAAAAGTTAAAACACATGTCATCTCATTGGGCATATTTTTGACATGTAGGGGTGTCAATTGGACTGGATTTGATCCAATTTGATCCAATCCAATGTGAGTCCATTACAAATGGACCAGGTCCAATCCAATCCAACGAATATTTTAGACCGGTCCAATTCAATGATTGAACCATCCAATCCATTCAGATTCTTTTTAATTTAGATTAGTTTCAATCCAAATCCGGCCTATTGACACCTATATTCTCATCTTATATCAATGGAAAAGATATTGACTGAATCCAACCCAATCGAATATAAATTTATTACAGACGGATCAGGTCCAATCTAATCTAATAAATATAGAATAAATATTTTGGACTGAATTGATTCAATTTAATATTTCTAATATTGGTCCAAGTCCAATCCAAAACCGATGTATTGACACCCTTATTGAGATGGACATCATTTTGACTGAAACAGAACAACTTCTTGATCCATGGACCGATTGACGGTGTACTGGGTCGTCGGGTGACTCGGGTCCACAATACATTCGCAGAAACTATGTGCTCCGACAGTCCGAGTCTGACTCATTAGTTGCCTAGCCTATATGCCTATGCCGTGTGTTGGATTGAAGTCTATTTTGCGTGGTCCAACGCCTCTCACCTTCCAACAAGTTATCAATGAAAGTGGCAATGACTTTGTAATAAATCTACTTCAACTCTATCCCAAGTCCCAACCATGTTATGTCATTTGCGTATCTTTCAGGCCCCATGTATTTAATCCAAGTAATTTCATGTAACGAGTGAGGTTGAATAGAAATTGGCGTTTAATCACATTTAATTTATCTAATTCATACCCCGGTTTAATAAAAGGGAGTAATAAAAGGTTCGAAGAGACTTTTAACGAAAATGGTAGATATATTATAAGCATTGACTATTAGATAGATGGAGAAAGAGAAATAAAAAATAGTAATAGTAATAATATTAAATTGTCCCAATCTATACATTGGACATTATCATAAATGCATATAGTATCAATAAGTGAAGGTGATGGCCCTATATAGAGACATAGGTGACACAATTAATGCTACTGGTTCTTCATGTATTATAAGTGCGTCCCAATTTGATGATTTTGCAAAGGTGGAAGAGCACGTTGATAAGATTTTGAGTTTGAAACAAGGAACTATATTGTTTATTTCTCCCTTTTATTTTTTTTTTGTTTAACAGGACTAGGTGCAAAGTCCAAGCTAAAGCCATATAGTTGATGTATATTTGAGTGCTTCAAAAATAAATGTGATGCCTATGTCATATGTATGGTAGGGGATGAGGATGTTGAAAAGTCCATTGAATCACAACTAGCTGGTACAGAGGATGTGGTCTGGTCATTGGTTCCAATTGATTTGACCCTCTAATTGAAATTCAATTCAATGAATTTCAACAACAGTTAAGACCTTTTTCGTATATTAATGAATTGATTAGAGAAGATATATTGATTTTTAAAATTAAAAGAAAAACCAAGTTTGGTATTTTATTATATTACTTACACTTTCTGAAAATATTGTCAAGTATATGTGCCCAGGCCGGATTTTCATAGGGGTGTTAGAACATTTTGAGCTGCCTGGATTGAATTATAAAAACCGACTCAGAATGGAATTTGCTTTTGCGCTTGACAAACACCTAATTTTGTACTTAGAATTATAAAAGTTATTATATTCTACGGATTGAAATCTTCTCCTCGTATTCAAAACCCTAAATTTTAAAGGAGTTATAAAATTATACATAAAAGGCATGTATTTAATCCAAGCCCAATCGGATTTTTAGGCCTAAGGGTTTGAGTATCAGGCCCAACCCACATGGTTCCAAACTTGATATAGGCCCAGTCAGGGCGGGTTTGATTTATTTATTTATTTATTTGGCTCTATAATATCCATCTCAAGTCTCTGCTACAACCAACAAAAAAAACTTACCTTACCAACCAACCAATTCAAACTTATGCCTAAACTCAGAATTTTCCGTAGGGCAGATGTGAGTCCAATTAAAATTTTCTGGAACCTGCTATATACAAGATGTGCAGACAAAAATCATATTGGAATGGTTCATCTGTTGAAAGTTTTTGTTGGGAGGTGATTTAGACTCGGTCATTAGAAAGTGCTTGTACCAAATTGGGATCTCCTCCCAACAAAAACTGTCCCAGCGGATGCATCGTTGGGAGAAGATCCCAGACTCGGCCTGTAAAATTGTAGGGGTCCAGTCCTATGCCTTTTGTTGTCCATCTGGATCTGGACCGCTTGGCTTGACTATGGGTGGTGTTTGGCCAGAGCACATGTCTTGGTAAACCTTGATGTTGTGGAATTCATTGGATGGCTTGAGATGAATCAAACCTGCTGTGAGACCCAGTAGGTGATTAGGCTTCAATTAGTAAGGTAGTTAGAGTTTTACACTGACCTGAAACTCCTGAGAGGAGTGCATGGAGTCGGTTAAGTGCTGCTGGTTCACAACAAAGAGCTGCCAGTATTAATAAATAGAGGTTGATGGAGCATTTGGTTTTAAATGTTATAACTACAAAGGAATGCCTCTCCCTCTTTAGGCAACCATGGCTAGAGATGTCATTTTCTTTGTTCGGTTCTTACATAAAAGTTAAGAAAGACCAGCCATATTGCAGAACACCCCCTAAGCGTTTAGATCGTTTTCAGAGTGTACAATGATCCTAGATGCTTCCTAATGCATTAGAAGCTTCAGTTTTTTGCTATCAAATCCCGGTTCTACTTTGTCGAAAGTTTAAATAGGGGATGTGGATTCTTGAATGATTTCTTGGTTTGGCGGTCCATTATCCAACCTAATGGTAATTCCAAAGTCAAAACTCTAGTTTTTTTAGCCAGCCAGGCCTGCATTTGATAGCCTGGAGCCTGGAAAGCTAAGTTCACAAGGGGGCGCCCCATAACATATTCCCGCCGTGTATTGGGAATATTTTCCGATGACAATATCAGAATCGATGATGTTATCATTGAAAAATATTCCCCATGCATGGCAATGATGTGTTGTGGGACGTTGTTGGGTGCAGATCTGAACTCGTGGAGGCCTATGTCTAACCCAATCTAGACTGCCCTGGCAAAATGCACTTTTGACTTCCATAGTACAATACTTGACACTGTATTCGTGGTATGCAGTTGGAGTTCACATCTTCCCCCCACAGAACATATTCGCTGTGCATTGGGAATTATCTCCCAATGATAATACCAGAATCAATGATGTCATCATCGGGAGATGTTCCTAATACATGACAGGGATGGTGCTGTGGGGCGGAGATGCGATCTCGTTGTAGCTTGTATCAACCTGAGACCAAGGGTAAAGAACACAACCTTGGTCAAAATAAAGTATAGGGTTGGAGAAAACTTTAGTTGTCCATGATCTACAGCCTGAGCTGTCAACAGCTCTCTCCCTGCTGCTGCTGCTGCAATATCTTGTCTGTCAGTTCACAGAGCAACTGATACTGTTACATTACATGGAGTGTGTGAACTATAGGATGTATATGTTGACAGCCCAGGCTGTCCAAGTTTAAAACAGCCCATAAGTAACTGCTCATCAGTGGCTATAGGATGTATGTGTGTATGTTTTCCTTTCCTTTCACATGCAAACAGACACAGCCTCAGAAGTTTGTTTGCCAAAATGCTAACCACTATGCTTTGCTCTTTAATCTGACCTTCCAATCCGTTTGGTTGGTGGGAATAGGGGTCTGGAATCAGAACGGTATAGGAATTAAATATTCCGGTTCCGATTCTAAAGAATTTGGATTCCAAGCAAATTTAGAAATTAAGATGCATGCTGAGTTGATTTGAGAGGGAGACCTAAATAGCCGAATATCATTGAACGACTGAAGAGACTGCTCAAAATTACCAAATGGCGTTGGAAGAACCACAACTCCTACCCCACTCTCTACAAGTACAGACTACGATCACATCCATCACTTTGAAATGAAATTTCAAGCCTTCCCTCTCACCAGAAGAATGTAGTTGGAGTACTGTACTCTCTAGTAGGTGAGAGTGAGATTTTGAGAAGAAGAAGATAGACGTTTAGAAAACAATGACCATATATATAGACCAGACTCCAGATCTAGCAACCAAACAAAAGGACAATGAGAGATGGATCAGAAGACCCAATAGATAACGGCCTGCATGATGTACTTAGATGCTTATGAAATCAACACCAGCCACTGGATTGGAATCTTTCATGTTGAGCATGGGTAGAATATGGTGACGCTCTGTAGGCAGCAACAATTGAACCCTTGCTCTTTCGTATATACTAGCACTAGCAGTTCCAAAATCGATCAGCTGAGTGGCTTTGTTCCGCCGCTACAAACTGAGCCAGTTCGAGGTGACAAGCAGTGATCTTCTCTCCCTATACATACATAGGTGAGGTGGTAGAATGGACTGTATTTCACCACAGTGAATGATCAAATCACTCAATCACAATTCACAAAGCCTGCTCAGAAAATCAAGAAACCCTCAGAAACAGTAAGAAGTATGAACAACAGCAAACACCCACAACGATTTTACCACGTTAAGCTTCTTATAAAATCCTGCTTTGCTTCCACTCCATTCCCATTATTTGATTCATTAAAATCCACAAATCCTCTTCGGAAATGCTCCCCAAACTCTGCTTTTTACTGTGGGGTGGAGAGGTTTGGTCTTTTAGCCTCCAGACTCCAGTCACAGCAAAGCAAAAGCAAGACAGACACATGGGTGCGGTGCATTTAATTCCACCAGTCGTTAAATGGATGGATTAAAGCAATCTCTCTCTCTCTCTCAACTACTGGGTTTAATTACAGTTGTACTTGCAGTGTTGCAGTGTTGCAGTCAGTGGCTTTCTATTCTTATTTATTATGGTGACTGAATGACATTAGCATTTCGCATGTTGTTACAAAAGTTCTCCATTAAGCAACCCTATTACCTCAAAAGAGGCAAGAGCTCCGGGAAACTAGTTTACTATCTTGGTTAAGTTCTTTTACATACAAAGGTACACGGTACACCCCAGACCAGACCAGTTCAATCTCCTAGACTACGAGTACTGTGGGTGTCCCAAAAGGCCATAGCTTCTTTGATCAACCCTCAAAATTCCATGGATCCATTAAATTAAACCGTTAGCATTGTCCAACTGTGGGTGATCACATTCTATCAATAAATCAGCTGTTGGATTATGAGCAATTATATATTCTTCTCATCTTTAATTTCCATGTTTAAATCTACTGAAAGTCTGAAACCCATCATCATTTTTTATTTGTAAGAAGAAAACTTAAACGTAATGAACTGATCAATTAGTCCTTTACTCCTTACTTTCCCAGAGTAGAATTCTTGAATATGCTAAATGTAATTTCTGTTTGTAACCAAGCTTGCTTCCCAGGTTCCCATCCAAACTTATATTATGATTTACTGCGTAAAAAACCAAATTTTGATGGAAGATAATTTATAGGGTACAGTCAAGTACACTGAAGTACCTCCGAAAGTACAACCAAGTATCTTCAAAACCAATTCAAACCATGCAACTAGCAGCGTAAAATCAATAATCACAACACTCCATTTTCGGACCCACTGTTTAATCAGTTATGGCTGACGTCTTCAAACAAAGAGACGGTGTGGATTGATCAAGTCACCAATTTGATTAAGGCAATCCTCACTATATCTGACTAAATTAATTAGTCTGAGTATGAATGCAGAAGACCCTTTTTGTAATTGGATATGCTGCATTATCTCTGCATTTTGTAATTGGGTTATTGCTTCTCTGGATGTCTTTCCTTGAAAAGGAATAGAAATTATCAGAACAAAAGGCTCCGCAGTCGATGCAGCCTAGGATTTTTCCTAAATTCTCGAAATATCGTAGGGGTTCGCTAGGTGTTTAAGACCCAAAAAAGGAAGCTGTTTCCCGAGCTGAAGGACCGGCTCGAACCGTACAAGTTTAGATGCATCTGTGGACAGAAAGTGGTGTTTGCTTGCATTCAAAGAAAAGACAACAGAGAGTTTGAATTGAGAAAGAGAGAAGACAGGGACAGAGAAAACGGATTAATCATATGGTCTTCAAGTGAGTTGTCAAAGGGGGATTTGAGTGATTTGAAACTGTTTGATAAGAGAGAAGGATCACTTGTCTGCGAAGCAAGATCTTTCTATCACGCGAGAATAGGATAGACCTATGCGCAGGGGATTGAGACAAATCCAATATAAGAGTATTAGAAAAGGAGTTAACAAATAGGTGATGTCGAGCTTGCTTTCTGGTCCAGGAGGCAGGAGCTTCTTGTTTTATACTAGGCTCTTCTTATCACTTTCTTACATATTGTATATACATAGTCAACAATCATATCTGTCCTGTTGAAGTATGAGTTCTTTCTCTCGACATACAGAGTCTCATAATCACCATATCATGTGGGCTTCTGTGGAACGGAAGAGAATAGCATTGTTTCTTGTATTAGTTACAACTCTGCAGATGGTGAGTTGGGTTTCTGCAACCAGCAGACCCATTGCAGCATATGATGGTGCTCGTAATCCAGGTTATTGGAGCCTCTGATCTTTCTTTCCTCCCAACTTAAGGGGAGCATTTGTTTCGTCTTATCATTTTCATTCACTTTGGTGAAAATCTCTTCTCTTTCTTAAAATTCTCCATTCGGTGATCTGTATCTGTTTGGTTTTACCCAACTTTCCACTTGAGACATTGTTCTCCTTTATGTTTCTTTCTTTTCTGGTGTTAAAACAGATATCATATTATTACTTTTCTTTTCTAATATTTTCGTGCTTCGTCAATGACAGGCCAAAGTCCAATGTCTTTACATGCTACCTTCGTCCCAAAACAGGTAATAATAACACTGAAAAGTCGATTCTCTGTCTTTCTCTCAAATGGGGTTTGTTGATTACCTATGTTTGATTGTCTATTTTACAGAATTTCAAGAGTACAGAGGGAATATTAGTGAACGAAGAAGCTATTAAATCGCTGAGCACTCTGGGTTCCAGACCACCAAACTGTCAGCGCAAATGTGGACGATGCACTCCATGTCAAGCCATACAAGTACCAACGACCACCGACCATCTCGGTGTTCAATATGCCAATTATGAGCCAGAGGGCTGGAAATGCAAATGTGGGACTTCTTTCTTCAACCCTTAATGTTTTATACACTTCACACACAATGAGCCGCCCACCCATGTGGCTTTTCTCTCTCCATCTCTGTACATCATCATCTCCTTGAGAACGTTGTAGCTCTTTCATTTTATCCGGAGAGATGATATTACTCTTAATTAATTACTACTAGATTGATCAATTGGTTCACATAGATAATTCATTCCACCAAGTTATTATCTTCCACCCCCCCTCCCCCCTTGCTCTTTCTTCTTTCCTTACACGGGTCCTAGCACACAATGCTCTGTAGATGAATGGGAGAGCACCCACGTGCTGCATGTAACTGGATCCAAGAATTTCAAGGAAGGTTGGGTCCAGAGCTTTGCACCCACCAATGGAACCATTATAAAATAGGAGAGATGTTGAATGTGATCAATTTTGGACTGAAAAACTAGTTGAATTAACTAGTTCACCAGAGCCCACCCTGCAGCACCAGTCACCTTCATTCTAGCTTCAATGTTAGAGCAATATGAGAAATTGAGAAGTGCTTTTCATGTGTTTGATGAGTCATATTTACCAAATGGGTTGGGCATCTGTATCCAATGATCTAATGCTATTCTGCAATCTGCACCAACTCTTCATAAATTCCAATTTTTCATCTTTCATGGGATATAGATTGATGATGCTGACTGAGCTCCAGAAGCGTACAATTGCCGCAAAAAAGATAAAAGATAAAAGCAAGAAACGTACATTTGCCATTAAATATAATAGTATATTGCTGTTAGCTTTTAACAAAAGAATTAAAAAAAGAAAAGTTATCGATGATCTGAAGCTGACAGATAGTCTAAAAACTATTTCTAGCAAAAGAACCAAAAAACAAAGAAAAGAAAAAAAAAAAGAACTGTTCGCTGGCATTTAAAAGCAATGCATATTACAAAACAAGAATTGAGCTATTACCCGTTTCAAAATTGAAACCATATACAATGTGCAAGTTAGTCTTTGTTCTTCATCCATGCAAAAATAAGAGGACACAAGAAATGTACAGTCGCTGGATAAGCAGAGAGTGCATGATTCAATTCAGATAACACATCCAGCAAGCCATCTTGAACTCTATAACTGTCCAAAGCAAAACCCCTTGTCCCCACATGGCAATAGTGTCACACCTTATTTGGATTTCGGCAGATAGTTTTCCTTTTGTAGTAAGATATTTTAATATAATGCTATGCCTTCATGCAGCTGACACTGATTTAGACTTTTGCCGGGGTGGAACACGTAACCAAGACTTCATCACGTCGTATGCGGTGAAACCAATTGCCACGGATGGAACAATCTGCCACAAAGTAATACAAACCTTGTCAATCATCCCCTGTTTCACAAAGTTTTAACAAGATATTGGCTAACAAGCCACCAAATTGAATAAAGACTGGAAACTGGAGAGTGTCGAACTTGAGTGGTGCTACTCGAGCTATCAGGGCATAGAGAACAATTGAACAAACACCAGGCACTGAGATGCCGTGAAAAAAATGTAATTCACACAGCATTTTCATAGAGCTTTCTGTATGAATATTCTTGCAAGGATCAAAGTTTCGATGCTATACACCCCATATCGGGTGTATCATATCGTATCTTTTGGTTCCCGATACACCTGTTTATAAGGTGTTTTCGGGAATCTTTTTTCTAAATAATATATATAATTATTTTTAAAACCAAAAATAAATAAATAAGGGGGGTATCACTGAAAGTACCAACACACCTCTGACGATACACGATACTTTGAACCATGTATTCTTGAGGTTTTTTTTCTTTTGACATAAAATACCTGGGAATGATGGCAAACAACGAAATTTATACAACTCTTTCAAATTTTGAGGCTACAAACATGCTCAAACCCATGAAAAGACAGTCCGAGATAAAAGTTGAACAGATCAAGAGTTGCATAAACTCATTGTTTACTAGCAGTCTTCATATTGTTTACTATTAGCATTTCTCTAAATTAAACATCAGTCGCTGGCATCATATCAAGTAAGTCATTAATTCATTTGATGAATATAATCTCTAGTGTTATTACAGTGTAAGCTAACATCCAGACCATGCAAGATTTTAGACCCGAACACAATGGATCTGCAATACTCTTTTGGTCCGTCTGTTTTAATGTAAAACAGGCGGAAGAATTCTCAGTCTGAAGCTTCAGTTATTTTTCTACCTTTTCTATGTCAACAACATTTTTTCTGGCCCTTCTACGTGAAAGAAAATGCATACTTTGTGTTAAGAGAAAAGGAATAAAGGGACTTGTAACAATTCAATTACTAACTTCTTCCGGCCAAGAACAGAGTCAATGATGGAGGCCCATCACAAGGCCCATCTCATTCCTAGGGGCGGCAGCTCCTAGGATAAGGTCAAAAATTCAAGATCCATCAAGAATTCAAGAATTCAAAGAATCCAAGACTCATCAAGAATTCAAGAATTCTAGATAATCCAAGATTCATGCATGGATAAGATCAAGGGAGATCGGACGGGGGAGATCTAGTCAAGAAGAGTTCGATCCTATCTACAAGTTTGAGATGTTTAGATCAAATCTAATTTCTTTTCCTAGTTCTTTTACAATTTCCAAATGTATTATAAATACTGCTATTTTCCCAAAGTTAAGAATCAATTTCATACTTCAGATTTCAGAATTTATTCAAGTTCTCTTCTTCCTATTTTCGCTACATTTTTCTCTCTCCTAGAGAGATCGGTGTTTTTCGCTAGGTGCTAGCGGACGCCCGGTGCTTGCATAGCCAGCTCCGGTTTTCATTGCTTCCACGCTGCGTCGGGTGGTATCAGAGCAGTGAATTCACCCAGTCATGTCCAACCCAGACAGTAGCAGTCGCAACCCACCCCGTGACGGAGATCAAGGGTTCCCAGCTGTTTGGAGAGCAATCGAAGAGCAGCGTACAGCCACACGTAACATCGAACAGTAGTTGGCAGAGGTGACTGAACAATTGCAAACCTTGTTACGGGAGGTTGTCCCACGAATCCGGGAAAATCCATAGCAGATCGCAGGAGACGACCACGACAAACCATCCGTCGCTACTGCGTCCCGACGTCCAGTTCTTGACAACGACAGTGATGATGATTTCGAATTTGGTGGTGCTCCAATTCTTCCCGGCAACGACAGAAACAGTAGAAATTGGCACAATCAAGGTAATTTCAACCCCCGTAGGAATAATGATGAATTTAAACTCAAGGTAGATATTCCTACTTTTAGTGGAGATCTTGGTATAGAGGGACTTCTGGATTGGATCACAGAAGTCGATAGGTTCTTTGATTACATGGAAATACCAGAGGAACGAAGGGTAAAATTAGTAGCTTTCCGATTAAAGGGAGGCGCATCTGTTTGGTGGGAACGGATGAGAGAGACCCAGATGAGAGAAGGAAGGGGTCATGTTCGAACCTGGAGGCGCATGAAACAATTAATCAGAGGTAGATTTTTACCTCCTGACTATGAACAATATATGTTTGAATCTTATCAGAGGTGTGCGCAGGGTTCTCGTAGTGTTAATGAATATACATCTGAATTTTTGAGATTAGCTGAAAGAAATCAATTATCTGAAAGTGATAACCAGCAGGCAGCCCGTTATCTAAGCGGTTTAAGACCGTCTATCAGAGATAAAATTGGTGTACAGATGGTTCTTAGTGTGCAGGAAGCAAGGAACCTAGCCTTGAAAGCAGAATTAATGTTCTAGGACAAGGCACGCAGTGATAATTATCGCCGGTACAGCGGGAGCGACAACAGACCGGCAACTGTCGACAGGAACAAGTCAGTTCCGGCAACACAACCTTCTCACCCGGCAAGTACAAGTAACGCCGGTAAGACTACTACAGGAGGACATACTCGAGGTAATCCTTCCAACCCTCCTAAACCCAGTAACCCTTATGCAAGGCCTGCTCCTATTAAATGTTTTAAATGTAATGAGGTTGGGCATAGATCCAATGACTGTCCCAGGAGGAAGGCAGTTAATATGGTAGAAAGGGAAGAGGAAGAAGATATTGAGGAAGAGGTATATTGTGGACCTGATGGGGAGGATGAAGAGGGTCCATATGAACATGAGGAGTATACTTGTGTGGTAAGAAAATTAATGTTGTCCCAGAAAAATAAGGATACTTCTCAACGGCACAGATTATTTCGTACCAGATGTATTATCAAGGAAAAATTATTTAATTTAATTATTGACAGTGGTAGTCAAGAAAATATTATTTGCAGGGATGTCATCCAACAATTACAGCTGGTTCCTAAAAAACATCCCAACCCATACACAATTGGGTGGATCAAGGAAGGAGGCGGCGTACGAGTGGAAGAACGCTGCAAGGTACCTTTTTCAATTGGTAAGTACCATGATGAAGCATATTGTGATATTGTAGATATGAATGCTTGCCATATTTTGTTAGGGAGGCCTTGGCAATTTGATACAGATGCAAGGCACATGGGTAGGAAGAATACCTACCAACTTGAAAAAGAAGGTACACGTTATACTTTGTTACCCATAGCAGAAAAAAATATTACAAATACTCCAAAGGCACTTGAGAAAAATTTCCTTACCATCACCCATCATCATGCGGAATTTGTTAAAGAATGTAAGGATACTCATGAGATACATTTGTTAGTAGTAAAAGGAGAAGATGTTGATGATGAAAATACAATTCCAGCTGAGATACAGGGACTACTGAATGAATTTAATGATGTAGTTCCAGAGGAGTTACCAAATGAACTCCCTCCCATGAGAGATATACAGCACCGTATTGATTTTGTTCCAGGTGCTAGTCTACCTAACCTCCCACATTACAGGATGAGTCCTAAGGAGAATGAAATTTTACGAGAAAATGTAGAAGAATTATTGAAAAAGGGACACATTCAAATCAGCATGAGTCCTTGTGCAGTACCTGCCTTATTAACACCTAAGAAGGATGGCAGTTGGAGAATGTGTGTCGACAGCAGGGCCATTAACAAGATCACCATTGGGTACAAATTTCCCATTCATAGGCTGGACGACATACCGGACCAACTAAGCGGAGCTGTAGTTTTCTCAAAAATATATCTCAAGAGTGGATATCATCAAATCAGGATCCGTCCCAGAGATGAATGGAAGACAACCTTCAAGACTAGGGATGGCTTGTTCGAATGGTTGGTCATGCCCTTTGGACTAACCAACGCACCCAGCACTTTCATGAGACTGATGAACCAGGTATTGCGCCCCTTCATTGGTAAATTTGTGGTAGTCTATTTTGATGATATTTTGATATACAGCAAATCTATCACTGAGCATGTGGGACATATTAGGGAGGTCTTGAAAACATTGAGGGAAAATAAATTATATGCTAATTTGAAGAAATGCATCTTTATGAATGATAATTTATTATTCCTGGGATTTATTATAAGCAAGGATGGTGTGAAAGTAGACGAGGAAAAGGTGAAAGCCATTAGGGAGTGGCCGACCCCATCCACTGTCACAGATGTCAAGCGATTTCATGGGTTGGCAACTTTCTATAGGCGTTTTATTAAGAATTTTAGTAGTATCATGGCTCCCATTACTGAATGCTTGAAAAAGGGGAAATTTCAATGGGGAGAAGAACAAGAGCAAAGTTTTGCTCTCATAAAAGAAAAGTTATGTACTACTCCTGTTCTTGCCTTACCTGATTTCCATAAATTATTCGAAGTTGAATGTGACGCCAGTGGAGTTGGCATAGGGGCTGTATTGTCTCAAGAGAAAAGACCCATTGCCTTCTTTAGTGAAAAATTATGTGAAGCCAGGAGAAAGTGGTCTACTTATGACAAGGAGTTTTATGCTGTGATAAGAGCCTTGAAAACATGGGAACACTATCTAATTGCAAAAGAATTTGTTCTCTATACTGACCACCAGGCCCTAAAATATCTTAGTGGACAAAAGCAATTAAGAAGTGATTTACATGCCAGATGGTCTGCTTTCCTAGACAAGTTCCCATATAAAATTGTGTATAAGACAGGACAGCAAAATAAAGTGGCTGATGCACTTAGTAGGCGTGTAGCTCTCATCAAGACCCTCAGCGTTGAGATTGTGGGTTTTGAGTGCCTAAAAGACTTATATGCCCGAGATGAAGACTTCCAACAGGTATGGGAGAAATGTGTGAATAAGCAGCCAGCGGAAGACTTCTTTATTTATGACGGGTTCCTTATGAAAGGGGAACAACTGTGTATCCCTTGCACCTCCCTCCGCGAAAAGATCATCAGGGATTTGCATGGGGGTGGACTAGCAGGACACTTGGGAAGGGACAAAACAATAGAAGCTGTTCAGGGGCGATATTACTGGCCGAAATTGAGAAGGGACGTGTCTACCATCGTAAGCAGGTGCTATGTTTGTCAGACAACTAAGGGACAAACCCAGAACACAGGTCTCTACATGCCCCTACCCGTTCCTACTGCTATATGGGAAGACTTGTCCATAGATTTTGTGCTAGGCTTACCAAAGACCGAAAGGAACATGGACTCCGTCTTCGTGGTAGTTGATAGGTTCTAAAAAATGGCCCATTTCCTCCCATGCAAGAAAACAACAGATGCATCCGCAACAGCCAAATTATTTTTCAGGGAGATTGTTTGCTTACGGGTACCCAAGACCATCACTTCAGATCGTGACACACGGTTCCTCAGTCACTTTTGGATAACCATGTGGAGGATGTTTGATTCATCACTTAATTTCAGCAGTACAGCCCATCCGCAGACAGATGGACAAACAGAAGTGGTAAACCGGACCTTAGGGAATTTAATCCGCAGCATATGCCGGGAAAGGCCAAAACAGTGGGACTTCGCCATTGCCCAGGCTGAGTTCGCCTATAACAATGCAATGCACAGTTCTACAGGCAGATCCCCATTCTCCATCGTATACATGAAGGTCCCTAACCATGCACTGGACTTAGTGAAGCTACCCAGAGTACCCAGCGCAAATATCTCAGCAGAACAGATGGCAGAACAAATCCAGTCCGTCCAAGAAGCCGTGAAGCAGAAGCTAGAGCAATCCAACGCCAAGTACAAGATGGCCGCAGACAAGCACCGCCGACCTCAAGTGTTTGATGTAGGTGATGAGGTTATGGTCTTCTTAAGGAAGGAAATGATTCCCGTAGGTACTTACAACAAGTTGAAGCCTCGGAAGTATGGTCCATATAAGATCGTGAAGAAGATTAATGACAATGCCTATGTAGTAGATTTACCAAATCATATGGGTATGTCCAGGACCTTCAACGTTGCTGACCTTCATCAGTACCTGCCGGAAATAACACTCGCCTACCCTAGTTACGACTCAGGGTCGAGTTCTCTCCAAGTGGGGGAGAATGATGGAGGCCCATCACAAGGCCCATCTCATCCCTAGGGGCGGCAGCTCCTAGGATAAGGACAAGAATTCAAGATCCATCAAGAATTCAAGAATTCAAAGAATCCAAGACTCATCAAGAATTCAAGAATTCTAGATAATCCAAGATTCATGCATGGATAAGATCAAGGGAGATCGGACGGGGGAGATCTAGTCAAGAAGAGTTTGATCCTATCTACAAGTTTGAGATGTTTAGATCAAATCTAATTTCTTTTCCTAGTTCTTTTACAATTTCCAAATGTATTATAAATACTGCTATTTTCCCAAAGTTAAGAATCAATTTCATACTTCAGATTTCAGAATTTATTCAAGTTCTCTTCTTCCTATTTTCGCTACATTTTTCTCTCTCCTAGAGAGATTGGTGTTTTTCGCTAGGTGCTAGCGGACGCCCGGTGCTTGCATAGCCAGCTCCGGTTTTCATTGCTTCCACGCTGCGTCAGTCAAGAAGACAGTCAGATAAAAATTGACCTGGGGAGACCTTTGTGGGACTGAACGGTTAAGATTGAACTCTGGCATATCTCCTGATGTTGTTCTTATAAGCAACTCTAGATTTTCATGTCAGGCACTATAGTCATACTGAGATCAATTTTCTATCAGCAAGACTCCAAAGAAAACATCCAAGTTGCATTAAGAAAGCTGATGAAATCTAGTACATGTGGAGTAGTGTATCCATTTTGAGAACGGGAGGATTGTGTAACAAAGATCCTATAACAGATTTGTCAACAAACTGGTCATGCAAAACAGACTACAGAAAGGGAGTATATTCTGTAATTACCTTTAAATAGTTGATGCTTAGGCCAGCAAACAATTGTCTCCATCCTTGATTGCGGATGATGGTGGTAAGCCCTTGAAATGTGCCCCTGTACCTAGGATCACCTCCTTGGTTTGATGGTTGAAGACTCTGAATCTGAAACGTCATAGTTCTAAGAACTCAGAAAAGATTACCAGTCAAAGGTTCAAGCTGAATACGGTGAAGGTTATCCCCAAGGTAACTGCTGGATGGAAAGTTTCCCAACTGCATGGCAGCATATTGAGGCTGTTGGGCTGTCAATTCAAATAAAAGTCCAACTTGATTGACCACTGTGCAACAAATAGATTTACCAAGTATTGGTTCTAACCTCCAGATCACACAACATATCTGCCACAGTATTGTTGGGACCATCCTTTCCTATCCAGTTAATACCTTTGCTTCCCCTCAATTCATTGGTACTGGACCAAGGAATAAACAAACCAATCCAGTATCATTTTGACATCTTACTAGAACATTGAAATTTTATCATAACTGATAAATGAAATAAAAAAACACACTATTAATTGAATATATAAGAAATAACAGAAAAGGGGCAATACCTGCATCTGTCTCCTCACCACATCCAGTGGGTATGTGAAGGTCTGTCCAAATAGCCCTGCTAGAGCTCCACAGGATAGGCGCATTATGATGGATTTTTGGTGTTCTTCAGGAACATGCCTCTTAAGTTCCTCGTATACATAGAACTTAAGACCAGCATATGGAAGAATTCCAATGAGTGTTGGACCTGATCAAAGTAGGCTTGTTAAGTGTTACTGCTAGAAAGCATATAAAAAAATAGTCATCCAAATTAATAGATGATTATGTAATATCCCCAAGAATGTTAATGGTATTACTAGCAAGCAATGCTAACATGCTTTTGAGATGGAGAGCAAAGGCCATAAGAAAAAAGCACAGGGAGCAGTTCTTGTTCTCCTCTTGAATATTTGGCAACACTACTTACCACAATGATTAGTACATTCAAAATAATGGTTGCCACAAACTCAAAAGTTTTCCAACTTCAGTAGTTTCCATTAAAAAGTAGATAATAAATACAAAGAATATGGTCAATTTGGAAGATAACCTAGGACATGGAGATATAATGGCAAGTGCTTACCTACACCTCGATACAAAGCAAGGATGCCACCCTCCATGTAAACACTTCTAAAAACATCTTTTATCCCATTGTATACCGGCTGGGCATGATAACTATGGATACCATTCCTGAAACTTGCCTTGGTGTCCATCACCTATAAAATCTTGCAATGAACTCAAATTAGAGAAATGAAAAAAAAATCAATTCTCAAGCATCTATATCAACAATAAATTAACAACGGACTAAGAAGATTCACCAATAGGTGCCACATATTCTTGAGAATTAAGTAGATGTAGAGAAAACCATGTGAAACATACATTAATTTGTAGCACATTCACAAGCAACTTATCATGCTCACAAACACCTAGTTGATTAATGTTTGGATTTGTGGTACCATTCTCCATTTTTTATGCCACAACAAACATGGAAATGATGTATGGAGTTGTGTTTCGTGATGTGCAAATATGGTTGCATAGAAAAACAATGCACAAATGCTTATCTGAACCCTTCAGGCAAATGTATCCAAAAAGTTAAGCCAATCACAAGATGATTTTGGAATTGATCATGTTGATGATTCATTAAGGCTTTCTTTGTTACAATCTAAAAGGAGCAAAAAATTTTAATTCCAAGATATGTCTGCCATTTTCAGCCTCTCCTACATTGAAATAAACACGGCTTAAGAAAAAAATAATAATTTCCAGTCCTAATATGTGTGAAAGAAAAGGCTACAGATACTGCTCATTTTGAGAGATGCATTCACCTTTTACTATAATAAAGAAAAAAAGAAAACAATAGGTTCATACACTATCAGACCGCACAAATTGAATCATGACCAACCGAGGTACTTGGGGTTTTATTCTCAATGCTTTTTAGAAGAGGGTTTTGTTCTCATGGGAGAGAAGAGGGCATACCCATAATTTTTTGCAAGTATAGGAAAGCTAGAAATACACAAGGGTTGTGGTTGGATGTTAAGGTCTCCAGATCATTAGTTATTTCCATCTTTCCATGCAAATTGAATCGTGACTGAGGTACTTGGGGTTTTTTGTTCTCAATGCTTTTGTGAGATGTATGCACCTTTACTATATTAAAGACAAAAAGGAAAACAATAGGTTCATACACTATCAGACCACACAAATTGAATCATGACCGAGGTACTTGGGGTCTTATTCTCAATGCTTTTTAGAGATGTATACACATTTTACTATAATAAAGACAAAAAGGCAAAGCAATAGGTTAACAAACTATCAGAGGGCAGCCTCACAATTAAGTGATCAAACATGTAAGATTTAAGCCACTTGAGATATACAGAAAGGAACCCAACAATAATTAATTGTAGATTGATGTAATCCAACAATAAATAATTGTAGATTGATCACAAATAAGTGATCAAGCTTTGGTCCCTGCCAATACAAAACAGGGTGAAGATGAACTTTGATGGTAGTTCAATAGGCAAGCCGGGACCCTCAGTTATAGGGGGTGTTTTCAGAGATGGAGAAGGCAGGAATTTAGCATTGTTCTTGGGCCCAATAGGAGTGGGTGACTTTTTGAGAGCAGAAATCATGGCATTACTATAAGGTGTAAGATATGCAAAGCAATTGGGACTACAACAAATCAAAATAGAAGGGGATTCAAAGTTGGAAATTGGATGACTGCAATCAGGTAGTTTGGGAGCATGGACACGTAGACAATTGTTAAGGGAAATTATCAGCCTAGCAAGGGAGATTGGTGCTTGCTTTAAATGGATAAGAAGATCAGATAATGGACTAGTGGATATATTAGCAAAACAAGGGACTGTTAGGGGGAATATGTTTTGGGCAGTGTTGTAATTCAATGTTTGTGGTTCAACTCTGTCTACTAGGGGTTGTCAGTTGTATTTTGAAAATTCATTAATAAAGTTATCATTTCCAATAAAAAACAATTTCTTACCACCGACAAATATCTCATGCTTCACACAACTAAAAAAATCAGGAATTAACCACCCTCTGCCTTAAATGAATCGTTATGCTTACTTTTCCAGTTTACTTTCTCTCTGATTGTTGCCTTTGTTTTAATACATCTGAAATTTCTAACAATACCTTCTGTTTGATCAGTCTACATAGGAAAAATACTTTTTCTATTATATTCTATTAAATTATAGTAACTGATTCAGTTTCAATTAAACTTCCTCAAATATAGAAATATGAAATAATTTTATAAAATATAACAATATAGAATTTATCTTATAAAATTTCAATGAATAAGAAAATTCCAATTCAGTTGCACTAGTTTTGGAAAAATAAATTAAGTACTGGACTATCATGCTTCATATTTTCCAAGTTAAATTCCATTTCCTATGTCAACTTAATTTTTTAATTAAATGCAGATATTTCATACTTATCACCTTGCATTTATTAAGAATTAGATGTTCAGATAAATCTAGGATTAACATGAGCACAAGTGAGTGGCTAAAAGGCATGGTGAGGTGGAGAAACAGAGTTTGGCACTGCCTGGGATTACAAGATTTATCACCTTCTAAGTTCTTACCACAGCCTGCTTTAAGAGTGAGTGGTTAAAAGGCATGATGAGGTAAAAGTCTACTTGTGAAACAGTTTGTGTAAAACCACGTGTTAGAAGAGCAGCATCATTCCCCGGTTTTCCCTCAGGAAGATGGGGATGAAATTTTTATGTAGGTCAAAAGTTAACATTTAGTGGCAAGACTAACAAGGAAGATGGAAGATCTATTCGCTTTGAAGCTCAAAAATGAATCTCTTAAAAGTTTTTTTGAGGTTTAAGAAGGAACTGAAGAACCTATCGGAGTAACACTGTCATTAAATATAAAATATGAACTAGAATTGGGATAATGATAAATTCTTATGTTTCCATACATATTAAGCATTTATCTTTTAACTTTTTTTGGTGGCCCGCAAAACAAAAGCAGAATGGCCAAAGGCCTAATATAAAGTTTGCAACACCTATATAGTGCATGATTCACATCTAGTACAGAAAAACAAAAAAGAAAAGTAAGGTGGCAGGGAGAGAAGGTCTGGTAATTAATTACAGGAATGCACTCAGGTAAACTATCCAAAGACCATAAACAATGATAAGTTTTAAAGAGGAAACAAAGAGCAAGGATATGGTTCCAAAGAACACCATGACAAATATTGGAAATGATGTTTAAGCCAATGCACATGCATGATTACTTGCATCCTCATGAACTTGTGGTGACAACCATTGATAATAATATGAGATACATAAATTCAATTTTATCAAACTCAGGGCACATAATTGTTAAAAAATAAATGCACCTAAAGGAAAGAAAAGTCATTAACAGAAATAGCAAAACATCAAAATACTCAGTACAGTGGAATAAACTCTAGCTTGGCTGGAATACAAAGTTATTTGTATGAATTACCTGATAAGCAAGTTTTGTTCGAGCTAAATCTAAGGGGTAAGTGCACAGAACTGCTGTTCCTCCAGCTGCTGAACCAGCTAAAAGGTCAATGGAAGGACCTGTTCCCAGGGAAGGGTAATTGTTTATAATCCAACATCGGTACTGCTCATATGTCATGAAATGTAATGCTGCATACGGAACAATACGAAGAACACTAGCACCATTTCCTCTGAAAAGATATAACAGCCATACCTAAATAACTAGAGTGATAAATTGATAAAACTGGAACAAAATTACTTGAACTCCCTAAATTTCAAACTTACTTATACAATCCTAAAATGCCTTCATGCTTCAGCAACCTCTTTAGGGACTGAAAGACTCCTTGAGAATGAAACCCTTCCGTCCTTGTCTGTCATTTCCCAGGCATAAGAATTGCATGTAATTAGAAGGAAAAAAAAACAAATACGAGAATCTAGCAAAATAAACTGAAGAAAGGCAGAGTAAGCAACTGAGAAATCTGACAGCACAAACAAATGACAGTTTCATCATATAAAAAATCCTCATTATAATGGAATCAAAGGACCCCTTAATATAATTAGAAAATCCTGTCAATCGGCAACATTTGACATTTCAACAAACTAAGCCTACGGATTGAATATTTGAGAGTTGAGTTTTCTAAAAGAAGTCCTTGTTAACATCATCGTATTCTACAGAGCAATTCAAATTTCTTGCAGCATGTTTTTCAACAAGGCTGACTTGTAAGAAGAAAAAGGTTGGTTATATACAAGATAAGAATGCCAAGCTGAAAAAAAGTAGTAATAATCACATTTAGGTTCTCGGAATAATACAAATCAGTCTAATTATTCATTCAAAAGTGACCAACATAAACGAAAATTCTTCAAAACAAACTGGGAAAATGGGAAGAAGTATATCGAAATCACGTTCACCTGCATGAGTATCTTGACCCGCTCCAAGGGCGCAATTGCAGTCTTGGCAAATGCTCCGGCAGCGCCTCCGGCAATTAACTCCTTGACATAAGTAGGCAAGCAATCAACAAACAAAACCTCCCCACGGGCAGACGGCTTTTCAACAAACTCCGCTACATTGGTCGACAAAGCGGACCCTTGAGAGGAACCCATCTCAAATGGCAGAAGAATACGCACAGGAACGCAACCCAATCAACTTATACGCCGATAAACGTATGTATTGGAAGAAACCCAGTTGACTTAACCAGCCTGCAACTTAGCGAACTCTTTATCCCATCGGTCTCTCGGTAGACAGAAGGAGAAAGCTTTTTGTAGAAAAGGCAGATGCAATAACATGAAAGTGCTCAGAAGAAAGTTTGATATCCCGGCATACCGAACCTGTTCTTCGAAGATAACCAAACACATCAACAGAAGCAAAGAATGATCAAATCCGCCGGAATGATCGGAAACCCTTCAATGAAAAGCTTGTTCCCATGGATGCAAGACGATTTTCACCGATACCCATTTGAAATACGAGAGGAATAATCAACGATTTCGATGGAAGAAAAAAAAGGGGGGGTGAAGGAGAATAGATTTACGAAAGCCAAAGTGAACCAGGATGAGTGGGTTAAGGAGAACAGGTGCAAGCTCTAGGGAACCAGACACGTTCTCCTTTACCGCGGCTGTCCTCCTCCCGCTGTGCACACACTATCGCGAAATTCCAAAGAAAGTTCGTTTAAATTAATTATTGTTCATTGTCAAAGCGTCAGCTCTCAGTGGACGTTAACCGCCAAAAATACCTAGTCAACCGACCATTAGACTACTTTTCCGCGCAAACTGGCGGATTCAATGAGATTCGGCGTTGATCTTTAATCTGGTGGGCCAGGACTGAGGATTATATTGGAAGATGGTGGATCTTCGTCGTATAAAATAATCTCTTTTCACAGAAACGCTTGTTCCCAGTATTTTATGACGGAGTCAACGTTTTATTTGGCAAATTGGCAGCTGTACCCTTGATTGCCTCATATTGTATACATTCAGAAATTCAGAATCGGGAATAGCGGAATATCCGAATATCCATCCACACAGAGACAAGATATTTATTATATCGGGAAGGAGAGAGAGGATTGGGATCATATTGGTCAACAACTTCTGTTGGTAAATTGCTGAAACCTCCCACCAGTTGTAAGTAGATCCCGTCTGATAGGATCTTTTAAAAGCAGGCATAAAATGTATAAAAATGTAGAAAAATGTAGAAAATAAATAAGTAATTATATAGGTGTTTTGAACATTTTCATGCTTCTTTTTAGAAGATGAAGATTCTATCAAGGGAAGCTTACTTACAACTATGTCACCAAGTTAAGAAGAGTTGATTTCAATTACCAAACTTCAAGAGAACTTTAAGCAATTACAAGAAATTTCATGTGATGTTTTAACAATTTACCCACTTCTATTCTATTTTTATAGAAGAGAGTCAGACTATCGGAGCCTTTGAAACTCATTGACGTGTGCCACATGTTATGTTTGGATTTTGAATTTATGGCAAAGTTTGGAATATGTAGAATGCAAAATCATGTATTTTGTATTATCTAAATCCGTCCAATACTAACATCCGAGTATCCGATCCATTTGGGAAATATCCAAACAACAAAAGTTGGTGGGTAGGGATGCAAATAGATCAGATTAAATTTGAATTAGGGTATTATCTAAATCCAATTCGATAAAGTATAGATCTAATCGGATTTCACAAATATTGATTCGAATTTGAATATGACAAGGATGTCGGATATTTCAATATATATAGAAGTCAAAAATAAATAAATAATATAAAAAACCAAATTGAGGATATCCAAATCCGAAAAAAAAAAAAAAAGGATCGGACTTTGCATGATTGTAGCCCAATCCATTTTGCACCCCTATTGGTGGGTTCCAAGCTATAATCAACCAAATAAAACTTCGCCATGCATGGATGATAATTACAATGTTTATGATGATCAACATTACTAGGATAAAAAACAAATGATTAGAGCCAATAATCATCTTCCCTCACTAATAAATTAATAGACATGTTTATCAATCATCTTCCCTCGCTAATAGATTAATAGACCAGTTCATGGACTGGGCTGGAGTGCAGAAACTTGAATCTGACTGGACCAAAACCCCAGCCTGAGTTGTTTTGATAATTACAAATGCTAATCCATTTTTGCCCCCTAATTTGATACCTCTCTCAATCAATAGAAGGTAGGTTAGGGAAGGTTGAGAATCCCAGGATATTTTTGCACAATTGCATACATAGATTTCTAGGCTAAATTTTTTACTGTCTCAAATGGGTTTGGGTACGGGTACCCCACACTATCAAATTATACTATTTGTGATAAACGAAGTAGGACCTCAAATACCGAAACCTTATCCACGAAAATAAGTATATTGCCTTCTTTTTCTGTTGTCCTATCAACTATTTGGTTATATGTTTTAGGTCCTGCTTGATTTGTGAGAATAGGGGTCTAGAATTGGAATCAGAATAGGCTCTTTTGATTTTAACTGTTTGATTGGGAGAAATCGGAATCTTATTTTCATTCTTGCTGAATGGTATTTCCCAATTTGAGGGAATGAACATTTCCTCTCTCTTTCTTGGGAATGAAATCCCATTCATGTTGATTCCTATTTTTATTCTTATTCCTGTCTGAGCCAAACAATGGGAATGGACCATTCCAATTCTAATTTTAAAGGATTTTGATTCCAATTCCAGCTGCAAACCAAACGGACCCTTAGTTTTTCTTTATTGCTCGTGTGAACAAAATATAACCACATTATAAATTTCTTTGTTATTACACTCTCTGTTTCATTGATATTATGATATTCATTTTTTTAACCTTGAGGTAGGGATCAAATGGATCCAATCAAATCAGATATAGGTATATCCAAATTTACTTTGTTTATGTTCAAATCCAAATCGGATCATATCTATCAGATATCTAGCAGATTTGAATGGAACTCAATTATAATTGGATATTGAATAATATAAATAAATTAGACTAAAATTTACCAAAATATTATATTATTAATAAAATGAGCTAAAATGACTTTGCTATTATAATTTATGAATAAAATGAATTGAAAATTACTTGAATAAAACGTTAACATATAGAATTTTAGTGAAAATACAACATTAAGACCAACTTCAATAATAAATATAATATAATTTTTAAGTATATATGAACATACATACATACATATCATATCTTTTCCATATCATAGTTGAACGCATATATGTGAATGTTAAAGTCATAGGCCCAAATAAACTTTCTTATCAGTAGGAAGTAGGAACACAGGGTGCATATAGATGGGAGATAATTCAATTCAAAATTGAATCGAAGTTTATGTTAGAATCAAATATCTATTTAGCTATAACTGACTTAATTTTGTTTTAAGATATAGGATTAGGAATAAAATTATCCATACGAACTTAGGAATAGTTCCAATAAATGATAAAATGAGAGAGAATAAACTAAGATGGTTTTCGGCACATGCATAGAAGGCCACCAACTACATCAATTAGAATAAGTGATTTGTTTGTTACACATTTAAGGGGCTAGAAGAGCTGAGGTCAACCAAAAAGAGCATAGATAAAAGTAGTAAGAAATGATTTTGGCATTAATAATTTAACATTGGATATAGCTTTGAATTCAACTCATTGGTGAAATATGATTCATCTAACCAACCCCATATAATTGGGATAATGTATGGATCATGATATATCTTAATTTGATGTGCTAATGATTTGATCCTATATGCACCCATTGCCAAAAGTAAATAAATAAAACTAGTGGGTAATGGGGATATGTGCGATGCACAGTCTTTCTTAAAAAAATTGTGGCAAAAAGATTAGGGGTGCAGTTTTGATGGGCCCAGCCTAAACCCGGTCCACCTCAACCCCTGAGCTTAATCTAACATCTTGTGTTGGGCTTAGGTTTCGAGGTATAGAGCTTTGTGTCTAAATTTCCAATTATAATATATATATTGATAATATGCAAATATGTATATCAATTTAGGAATGACAAATTTCTCCATTTCCCCGATCCCCGTGAGAATTCGTCCTAAATGGGGTTGGGATGATTTCCCCCTGTGGGGACAGGGATGGGGAAATTTTCATCCCCGTTGGCGGGGATGGGGAGAGCACTCCCCACCCTACGGGGACCCCAATCTATGCCCGTGGGTCGTCACTAATTTTTTGTTATTTTCAATAATTAATCATTAAAACACAAAAAACAAAAGCAAATTACAATAAAAAAATGAAATATTAATAACAATATATGACACTAATTCTTAATTATTATTGTAATAGATATGGCTAGCAATAAATTATTAATGCTCCAAAGATATCATCATCATCATCATCATCATCATCATTATTATTATTATTATTATTATTATTATTATTATTATTTTAAAAATCAATCCAGAACCGGGACCACTTTTTCTGGGTCAATAGTTAAACCATTTGGTTCGAACCATGGCCATTTGAAAATAGAAAATAAAAATGACCAAACACCAACTAACATTAATTAAGAAAGAAAGAAAGAAAGTAAGAACCAATACATCAAAAGAACTTGAAACGGTTTTGTTTCTTCGTCTCTTTTCTTTCTGTCTTCATTTAATTGAGAGTTAAGAACGAAACAAAGAGAACCAGAAAGAGAGAGGTAAGTTAATGGCGCTGGCGAGAAAACGATCGATGCGTCATGTTTCTTCAATCCCCAAACAGACTACGTACGACACCCATGCCAATATCTTCTTCATCTTCGCTAACGTCTTGTTATCAAAAAATTTATCAGATTCTATCTTCCCTCCAAATCCCTCCCTAAATGTAATTTGTAATCATTATCCTCTAATAAATTAGTAAAGTCCCAAATCCCCTTCTAAATTTAACATAATTCTTTAATTTCATTCTATTTAATGTACTATTGTTAATGTACTCCCTTACTCACCTCTCTTTGGGTTATTAGCTTAAGTTAGTTGAAATAGTCGGGTTTCTAGGGTCATTTTTCAACGTAGAGTGGTGCTGTAGAGAATGAAGTTTGGGATAGAACTTAAAAGTTCTAGCGTTGTGTCTTCTCATCTTGCAAACAAAACTCATTCAGTCCATGCTTCTTCTTCTTCAACTAGTTATGTTGCTTCGGGTGTTAGTTATTTGTTTCCATCCGGTCCGGGTTGGTGAACAGATAAATGATGGAGGGATGGAGAGAGGAAAGCTCTGCTCTTAACATCCACAATTCCGGTTCCGGTACCTAGCTTCATTTCTGTTATAGTGGAGACGGCGGAGGCTTGGACCTACATTTCTTGGGAAATTTCATTTTTTTAATAAAGGCTATTAATAAATTAATGCCATTAATAAGTACTTGTAATTAATATTTATCTATTTAATTATCTAATGAAAAGTAAACAACAATTAAAACGGGCTGGATATGGGTCGGTTTTCCACTTATAAGCACCAGGTCCATTTAACTTAGGTCATGTCACTTAAGTTAAATGGTTGTTGAGATCGTCGTCTTCACCCGCATTTTTGTCTACTGTATTCGCTTGAAACAGTAAACACATCAGTTGTGAACATGACGAAAAGTGGTCAGAGTGATTTAAAGAGAAATAGATACCATTCCAATGGTTTAAACGAATGCCATACGTTTTAAGAATAATGCATTTAAAAACGAACCAAAAAAAACAGAACATACCTTTTTTTTTTGTAAGAAAATTTGAAGAGAGATGAACTGCGAGCAAATCCAACAAGTACAAGCTGCTCCAATGGTTGGCAGGAGATTGGAAAAAATCAAATGAAAAGCTCTTTCCTAAGTAATGTTCTTCGGTAGAGAGATTGAAGGGAGCAATTAGAAATCTGAAAAAAAGGAGATAAGCAGGTCATTTTTAACAGTAATGAGGTTGGGAAGGCAAAGAGCTTTCAAAAAAAGACTGAAACCTTTGAGTAAAACCTACCAAAATGGCAAACTTTTGAGTAGAACCTACTTTTGTAATAGTAGGTTGTTTGTACCTGTTGCAGTATTCTCTCTCTCTCTCTCTCTCTTTTTTTTTTTTTTTTTTTTTTTGCATTTTTATAGTGCATTTTCTCTTTTATTGCCAATTAGTTGTTATTTTTTGTGTTGGATTGATTATTGGTTCTTGGAAGCAGGGTTTAAGAGTGGAGTTATCTATTTGCTTTCAAGGTTGCTTTTATGTGTAGTAACTATGGGTAGTGTATTTGTGTCAAGGCTGCTATTGCAGCGGTTCTCCGCCTGTCCTATTGTCACCGTGTTCTTAGCTACAGTATGGATTTCTTATTGTAGGAGTTTCTCTCTGTGTTGTTAGAGGTGAGTTTTAGTTGTTTTTATTTGTGATTTGCTTTACATCGACAAGGAAACAAAAGAAGTCCTTTTCTATTTGATTTTCCCTTGACAATAAGTTTCTTCATTTTTCTCTTTTGAGTTTCTTGATTTTTGGATTGAACTCATCAACCAAAATATAGAAAACAAATAACCATAAAAATGTTGTTAATTGCAGTAATACAACATCTAAGCTGTATTTGATGAAACTAACCTATTGCAAAGAGACCATTTTGTAGGATTGTTTTTTGTTGTTTATTCTTTCATGATTGACCTACACAGACATACATGGTTTATGGGATTCACAAATTCAGGTGGCAGGGTGATTACATCCTACGTCTCTCTATCATGATTATTGTATGTTATCAAAATAATTCCAATCTCTTACCTGTTTTTTTCTTTCAGCATAAACAATACATGTTCTCATGATATACTTGTAATGATGCCCAAATGTGTTAGATTAATAAATAATTAGTGGGTTTATTGTCAAATTATGGTCTAGATTTTCATCTTCTTCTTGCCCAAGTATATTAAGAAATTCTAGTTTTAGTGATATTGAATAAAAGAATTCATAAATTCTATGCACTTAGAAATAATAAAGTCCTTAAAAAGAAGTACCAATCATCAGAATTTTCTAGGCCCAAAGTACAGGGGGAATGCATCCTGACTGTGAATTGATGTCAAATTCACGGACAGGATATGGTTTATAGGGGTAGTTGTAGGAGAGCTGGAATTCAGAATTCTGCATGTGTGTATCCATACTTTTCTGTAATTTTTAACTAGATAATAGATCATATAATAAAATGGTATTAGTAAATATACTCAAATAAATCTAAAATAAAAGATAAAAAGTACAATACCATGAGACCTGACCAGAGAAATGTAAAAAGATGCCATAATTTCCATGGTCCCATGTCATTGCCATTATATAGATGCAGCTGTTTTTTTAATCTCACTGTGTTATTTTGCAGGTGACCATCATGTCCATGAGCTATTTATTCATTTATTCTTTTTCTCTATTATCCAAATCCATCGCCGTTACAGACGTAAATACCTCGGATGCAATCGGGGATACGGGAAGGGAATGGGTTGTTCAGGTAGTGGTGCCAAATTGCTGGCGATTTGAATAGCTGGGGTCAGCTGTCTTGGGTAGAGGGTGGTGGCGCTCGCTGGAACATACACATCACCTAAACTGTACAAACTTGAAGTGACAATTTATGATGGTAGTTTAGGTTACCTTTATATTTTTTAGGTGTTTATTATTATTTTTTTCTAATTTAATTTAATTTAATTCACATTTTTTCTTCCTCGATGTTTATTATTATTATTATATAAATTAAGTTTTTTAGCACTTGAGTTGTGTGTCTAATTTCATGTTTGGCATTGGCAATTACTTCTGTCTAAAATTAAATATAACCTTGTACATTGCACTTTTCTTTATTTAATTACCTTCTTAACCAATAGACTTTTGAAAGACAGAAACATAGGTGACTTATCTCATCGTTAGCCCCCGTTAAGGTTGCCCATGGGTCTAATTTATTTAATTAATTAAATTCATTTATTTATATTATTTTCATTACACAAGATGCGGTTTTGTTATATAAAATATGTTTTTATTAAATAAAAATAGTTCATTACACACAGTTTTCATTGAAGCGTTGTCACCTTCGTGATAATGAAAGCACGTTACATCTTTATGAACTTTTGCTTTTCTTTTCTTTTTTTCTTTTTATCCAATGCATTTACAGACTTACAAATTTTCTATTAATTTCTTCGTTTCCAATTTTTTTCTTTCGAATTTATCATCATGTTTTTGCTGGGCCCCTCGCCTCGCTAGTTTCATTATTAATTCCACAACCCACTCAACAGTCATCCTGTTCCGCTAATCGGAATTCATTGGAGTTCGGATGGATATGCTCGTCTTACATCGTGCCTCACTCTGACCTCATGTTCCGGTCTTCCAAATGCACGGCCAAAACGTGCTGTGAGGTTCAAGTGCAACGCGCTCAGTAAGGGGAGCAGATCGCAGATCCGATCTTGATTCATTCATCGAAAACACTGTGGGCCTGAGTTCGTTTTACATTCAACCCATCATAGCCCAATAAGCCATGCAGCGCGGCACGCCAATTTGACGCAGCTATCGCCGGAAAAAACTTTGGCGGTTGGAGTCATCCATGGATGGGGATAAAAGAGTAATTACGCTTAATGTTCTTTTGAATAAAAAGACAAATAGGGGACTGAATGGGTTGACGTGTCCTTTCAAAAAACGTTCCCAACAACTCAGGCCGTTGTCCACACAGCCAAAGTTTTTATAGAGAGAATAACAGAGAGAAATAAAAAGCACAGAGCCTGAAGGAGTCAACTGGTATACCACTATACCGTATGCGTTGCAGCGTCTTCGGATCTAGCTCTGCTGCTGCTCGGGTTTCAGAGTTCACTAATGGCGGTAAGAGAATCCATCTCCCATTTCAAAATGCTCTGTTGTTTCCCCATTCTAATATTTAAAGAGAACTCCTTTTTCATTTTCTAATCTTAGATCCGGTAGGTCTGGTCTACGGTGCACGAATCTAATTTGCTTCTGCAAGAAACATGAAACCAAACTGAAATGCCTTTTGATGTTTTAAGTATATTTGCAGTTCGAATGAGCGTTCTTCCATCTGCCCATTCTTGGAGTTCTATTCCTACTATTTCGAAAGAACACAAAACTTGTTCTTTCTCCAATTGTTGCGTTTTTTAGTTCAACTTCCGCCCTACTTTTTACGGCTCACTGTATTCCTATCCGTTCCCAGTTCTTAATTTAGATCTGTAAAAGTACAAAGGTTAATTTATTTATAATGACACACTTTGAAGAATTTTTGGATGTAATGCTGGGTAGATTTGAAGAATTGGTCTCAACTATCAAGAGACTTTTGCTCCATGTTCCAAACGCGTTCTCTTACACAGAACCAGTACCCAAGTTGCTTTTTCTGTGCCTTTGGGGTTGGTTTTGCATCTTCTCTTTCTTTCTGCAAATGAAATGATACTTACAACTAGAGATCTATAGAATTCAACAATTTCTCGAATTATAAGCCAGTAATGTTGGAGACGATTCTGAATGAATTTCAAGGTTGGGAATTTTTGTAATGTGTTTATTTTCATCTTTTTATTTGAAAGATGCTTGTTCTCTTCGTAAACTCACATCTCCTGTTTGCCTTGTTGTCTAATTTTCTTTTCTATATAGGAGTCCTGTCCTTCAATAAAGAACATTCTTCTTCTGGATTCTGAAGGGAAACGCGTAGCTGTCAAGTATTACTCAGATGACTGGCCCACGCTTAATACAAAGTTGGCTTTTGAGAAGGCTGTCTTTACTAAAACTCAGAAGACAAATGCTCGGACAGAAGGTAAATGTCCTCTACTCATTTTCTGGTTTATGCAATTTTGAATTTTCAGATGTATTTATGAGCGTCAGCGAATGTTTTTCTTAGCATGATATTGATACCTCAGGAATCATATGCATGAATCAAGGTTTGTAACTTTTGACTTCTCTACTTGACTGAAACCAACTCAATTTGGATTACTCTATAGCAGGCCAAGCTTGCCATTCCCATTTTTCTCAAAATGGTTACTACAAAATAAACAGCCAACTACAAAGACATCGATTCCGATGGCCCCATGAAAAAAAGGATCTTCTGAAAATTTGAGCAAGTAAAGATAAGAAGAAAGCCAAAACACCACACAGCCAAGAAGATGAATTTCTCTGTGCAAATTTGCAAAATGTCCATGGGCAAGTTGACAGGGTAAAAGATGAAACTGCAGGACTTGCCTCTTAGGCTTTCACGACCTGATCAAACCCAAGAATGGTTTTCTCTGTGCAAAATTTCAACAACATGCTTACATGCCTGTACATAAAATGCTATCATATTTAAGTTTTGGTTAATTGGTTTTCAGATATCACATAAATGAATATGAGTTATACTTGATTTAGTTTTACTATTTAAATATTTCCTTGTTAATATGCCTCTCTTTTACTATATACAGCGGAGATAGCAATGTTCGAGAACAATATAGTGGTCTATAAGTTCATTCAGGACCTACACTTTTTTGTTACGGGTGGTGATGATGAGAATGAGCTCATCTTAGCAACAGTTCTCCAGGGGTTCTTTGATGCAGTTGGTCTTCTCCTCAGGTCTCATTAACTGTGGCCTTTCAGGATCATGGTTTACTGGTTCTTCTTAATTCAAATGCTGATAGTCTAATTTATGCGTCAGTTGTTTCTAATGCTAGCATCTCCTTGTTGTAGGAACAACGTTGACAAAAGAGAAGCACTAGAAAATCTGGATCTCATTCTTTTGTGCCTTGATGAAATTGTAGATGGAGGGTATGCAATATATTTTTCATGTAGTTGGTCTTCTTCTATTATTCTTCTTTGTTATGTGATTCCTATAGTTGCATAATCATCTCCACCTATATTCCTGTTCTTTTTCTTGTTAATCAGACAGTGGTGGCCTTGACATGTGAACATAGACATTTCAGGAAAACACTACTTAGTGCAGACTTTTACATATCTGGAGATTTTATTTCTCATGCTTCCCAGGATGGAATTCCCTTGTGCACAAACAACTTACATAGCATAAAGAGGTGCATAGGACATGCCCCACTTAAAACTGGTGACCTGGTACTTATGTGAGGATGAACTTTTGGTTTCATGAGAACTTATGGATTGTGGGATTTGACTTTTCAACATTAGTTACTAAACACCCAGCTTGCACTCATATTGTTGTTAAGTATAGTATAGGTGGTTGAGACAAGATTGACTCGTCTTCCTTCTTTTCTGGGGCAGGAAGGAAATTTTCTCTCATGAAATATAATTTTCTGTTATTCATAAACAAATGATGTCACCTTACAGAATGAGGTCAGAAGAAATAGGGGGAGTGTTTAGAAACTGGGAAGGGTACATTACTACATTTTAGCTATTATTTGTCAGACATGTCAAAGAATCCTACTTTTTTGGGTTCCCATGTCCAAGTCTATACAACACTGGCTACATGGTCTAAGGATGTCTCAATCTCTGAATCTCAGAGATATAGTGGGTTGAAGGAGAGCCCTAAGTAATTCTAAGATGGATAAAAGGAATTATGCAGGGTCTTGGTCATATAGACACATGATAAGGGAAATCAATAAACTGGCAACAGAATTGAGAGTAACCTACAAATGGATACTGTTAAGTGATATTGGCTAACAACTTGAGCTAGAAAAAACAGGGATTAACTTCATTGGGTGGAAATTTGTAATTGGAAGTTAGTGTAATATTACAGAGTGGGAGTCTAATCAAGTTTAGCTACCTACAAGGGGTGCTTGGAACTTTTCCATAGACATCTTTTTATGTTCATCGTCGTCATCATCTAAGCCTTGTCTCAACTACATGGAGTTTACATGTATCCTGTTTCACCATTCCATTCTGTTTGGTTCCATATCCCCAGATCATAGGAGTTTGCAAAAAGCTTCAATGCTGGCACCAGCTTAATACAACCCTCCTCTTTTATATGGGCTCGGGACCGGCAATGTAAGATAAGCTCACACTGGTGGGGTCTGTACAGATCTTTTTATATGCTAATAGAATCTTAATTATTATTGATAAAAGAATTGAAGAGGTCTAAGTGGCAATCTTAGTTTATTTCTTTATGGCTATCAAGGGTTTTAGGAACTCATTGTTTTTAACCTCAGAGATCATCGATGGCCTTTCATTGGATATTTGTTCCATTGACAGACATCAAAACATGTAATTTGACCTTTCCATTATAATCATGTTTGTTGCTATCTACTCAACTCGACCCAATGAAAATGAATGCCAACTATATAAGGTTGACTTCACAAGTTGTATTTCACAATTTCACTTTATCAAGGCCCATATCCCCTGTCAAGTTGTGTCTGTGCTACCTTCTCAACTCAACTCGGTTCAACACAAGAAAATATTATCTTAAATCATGTAGGGTCAGCTGCAGAAATCCTATTTGTCATTCCAATTGATCAAGGACTGCATCGGGAAATTCTTTCTTAGTATAGAAGGATGTCTTCTATGGACATGTCTACTTTTCGTTCTATCACCTATTTGAGCTATAGATTGCTACAAATGCATTCAATTCTAATTTTATCCTTATCATTGATTTATAAAAGTTAATGAGTCAAAAGGTAAAGGTCTAGAAGGAACAAGAACTTGAGAAGAATCACTATAAAGGAAATTCTTCAAGAATGGCCTGTATAGGCTTTTATAGTTATTTTTGTCATAGACGCTGACAGGTTTATGAGAGACATTTGAGTTAGATTTCCAGTGAACTCTATATTGAGGTCCATCATGCACCTTTAACCACAAGGTTTTTTAAACCATTGTCAGGTCATTACAATATAAATGTGCAATTTTGGAGAAACAATTTTGGCAATTGGAGCTCCGTGATCTAGGTTTTTGGTGGCTGAACTCTGATGGGATCTCTTTCTGAGGACGTGGATGATATGAGCTGCTTCCTTTTGCATTATCATGCTAATCCCACAGCACCTATTACAATTGGATGTGCTCCTGATCCTATTTATGTCTCTAGATATGATAACTGTCCTTGGAGGCGTGAAGGAAGCTGTCATTCATGGATGTTTCAAAACTGAAGATCATAACAGATTCTAAGGGGAGTGGCTGATGCTTAAAACTGAGCCACTATCATTCCTTCGATTACGTGGGTTTGCAAATATGAAATTGATGTTCTTGTTTTCTCTTTTTGAAGGATCTTTTTTTTTTTTTTTTTTCAATTAGAGGCTAAAAAGCGATGGCCTAAATTCAGTAAGCATATAAGTTGGTCCATCTTGTTACATTTAAATTGGTCTTCGTTTAAGAATATTTATCAACTTGTATTAACATTTGCCACAAAGCTTATTTCCTTCAAAGTGTTATTCATGGGAATCCTTAAAATAAATGTTCTTCCAGAACCAAAACTACCAAGAATAAAAACCTAAACTTTAACTGGAAGTTTGGAGGGTTTACTTTTTCTATGTAATTCCTCAACATAGTTTGCTTACATTGTTCTTTGGCTCATTCAAGAGATTGTCCAAAGTGACGCACTGTGTTTCGTGCAGGTTGATTCTTGAAACAGAAGCAAGTGTCATTGCAGGAAAAGTTTCGTCACATAGTATGGATACATCAGCACCCTTATCTGAGCAGGTGAAGTGGCTCTTCCTATTGTAGTCCCCAATGCCAAAAGTAATACCATTATAGTAATAGTAGCGACTGCAGAAGAGGCAACTATAATCTTTACTATATTACAACAAAACTTGCTTTACGAATCCTCTTCTCATCAATGCTATTTCCCTCCAAATATTAAGATAACCCTCTCAACATTGATTATATTCATCCACATGGAACACATACCCTTCTACTTATAATAAACCTGATGATCTAGACAAATTTTAGAGGATTTATGGTCTATCCTTATCTTGAATTCTATTATAATCTAATATAATACTATTTATTGACAGACTATAACTCAAGCGCTGGCAACTGCACGCGAACATCTTACAAGATCCCTTCTGAAATGATGCTTGAACCCACACGAAGTTAAGATGGAGGTGTTTACCCTGTTATTCTTTTAAAATTTCTCATTCTGGGTGCAAGTGCAATAGTGGAATATATTATACAGTTAAATGATTCGCTTTTCTTCTTACATAATATAGTATATGAATGGATTGATGATATGTCTCAAGCTCCCTTTCTTCTTCTTCTTAATCGGTTTGGAATAACAAAACTTAGAACCAGAACCAATATAATCAGTTCGTTTTATTTGGGTTCTATTGGGCAGACGTGACCCATCGACAGCTGTGGGCTCTGGAATTCTCGAGTCCTACGGTAAATTTCTTTTAATGTGAAGCTTACCTAGCAAGAGCCAAGAGGGGTGGTGTCACAAGTAGGTAACTTATCAAATCCATGGGAGTTCATAATTTCACAGGGAGGAGTGTGGCTATATGTGGTAAACTTTACGTTGCAGCAGATTTACCATTAGCATTTGCCCAACGCCTAATACATGTAGAGCTGAAATGAATTTAGTCAATTCACACATCGCTAATTCAAAGGCTGTCTTAAACTAATAAAGTGTTCTAGGTTGATGGCCCCATCATAAGTTCATTATCCACGCCTTATCCCAAATATATGGTAAAATAATCCAATCGTTTCATTTTCTTTGAATTTCCCTAGGGAAAATACCTTAGGATTTTTCTTTGATTTCCCTAGAGAAAATATCTGAGGATTTTTCAATTTGATAGTTTTGTTGGTTTTCTTGATTCGCTCTACATGTTTAAGGCTTTGCTTTTGTTTGATAGTTTTTTTTTTTATTATTATTATTTTATAAACACCTAACTTGTGAAATTTAACCTAAAGCAGCCAACTACGTGTCCTGTGGTGGGTCAAGCAAACGTAACCTAAAAGCGAGCAAGTTTACTCATTTAAGAATCTAGTTTATCTGAACAAAAACTAACCGATCCGGTTCAACCAACACTTAAAAAGTGACATTTATAATTTATTTGTCAAAAAAAAAGAGTAATGTGAAAATTATCATCCGTGACTGTGACTAAAAATAAAACTAACGTTTTTTTTAATAAAAATAAGGGATTATATAGTAGATAATGGCAACTTTTGAGCCTTAATATCAATAAAAGTAATATTTTTAAAAAAATTTCAAAAGTAGATTAAATTTTTAAAATAATATCAATTAATGGCAAAACACGGCCCATCTTTTCCTTCTTGCAATCCATTCATCAGTGTCGCCATCTGCCACCACCCACTGCCGTCTCTGGCAACACCTCCGCCTCCACCTTGTGAACGTGCAATGACAAGTTCTCCGTGCAAGGACATGAGGATGGCAGACTCTCAATGTCCATCTCCCTGTTTTGCATATCTTCGTCAGTTGAATGACCCATCCGAGGAGAAACTCTCTTTTTCTCTCTCTCTCTCTGAACTAGCAGAACTGTATCTGATATTTTCTCCTGCACCATAGAAACAAAACCAGATACTCTTGATCAGAGAGGGCGTAATGTGGATCATGGAGTGATTATTACACTAAAATAACGAAACCCTTTTGAATTTTAGTCGAACCCATTATGTTCATGATATATGCAAAAGTGAAAGCTTATTAGAAGAACTATATAACTTAACAGGAGATCAGTGAGATCTGCTAGCTGAAACTAGCTGCTTTAATTACTAGTTCAAGGTGGAGGCAACGAGAGCTAACAATGTTGAGAAGCTTCAGAACTCAGAGTTCAAAGCCTTCTCTCTGACAAAGAAGAAACGAGGGATTCTCTTTCTTATATAGTTCCCAAGAGCAAGAGAAATTCGAGGGCAATAGAGGATTCAGTGCCCATAGAATATGATGATGCGCAATCCGGCCGGTCTTAACCGTCAACGACCTTGCTTCTGAACTGAGTAATAGGGAACCTGAAATGGAGGAGATGAGGAAGCTCCGGGGGGAACCCGGTGTAAAGGCTCCGAAACTTAAGTTAGAATCATTCGAAGGCAAGATAAAACCAGATAGCGCAAAGTTTGCATCCTCCTCTTTGGGGGAGTGGAAAGCCTTTTATAACCACCTCGCGCACTCACTCCTAGACTCTTGTTAAGTCGGGAATGAGTATTTATGTGCTTCTGCCAGTTCGGGCGTCATCGCCTCTACTGGGGCAGAACCGTCACTGCTCTTTTTGTCAGAGTCATCTCTGTAACTGGAGGTAGCGGTGATAGGTGACAGTGGCCGTTTGCAGTGCGGCTATCAAGCGTCAGATCCCAAGTCAGTCAGGTGCGCCACCCCTAGATACGGACTCCTTCGGTGTCAGGTATGGTGTGGTTCGTCCAGTTCAATGCTCTGGAAGCGAAGTGCCTGGAGCGGTGCGTGAGGTGAAGTCTTGAGTTCGGATAAGGGGGGTTCCGAACTGTCATAAGATGGGCCAGTTTGGGTCTCTACTTTGTGTGACTCGGGGCCAAAGGGAGAGTTCAGGCTCCTCGTAGGGAGTTCGAACTCTAAGTAGGGAGTTCGGGCACTTTGTAGGGAGTTCGGACCGCTGGTCTCTTCCCTTTGGTGTTTGTACCCTCGGTACGATGTTTTAAGTGTCGAGCTACTTGTTTTTTGCCACGTGGTGTGATTTGCGAGGTCAGGCCAAATCTTCCTTCATCAATTGCCCCCCACTCCTCATGCTAAGGGTCTTGCCCTGGCGCGGGGAGTTCGCAAGGTGTCAGGTAGATTTGTACTGCACTTTGAAATTTGAAAAAGACGTGCCGCTGCTGTTTTTTCTAAGGAGATGTGCGCTGGCGTTTTGTTAGTTTCGAAAAGATGTGCGCCGGCGCTGTCAGTTTCAGAAAGACGTGCGCCAATCACGTCTCGGTCTCGGGGGATGTGCGATTAGTGCGGCTGTAGGCCGTCGGATTTGGCTTTGATCTAAGCCGTTGCCTTTCGGTCGCTGTGAGCATAAATAGCGGGGGGGACCCCAGTTGTTGTCACTTTTCTCTCGAGCTCACGTCTGAGTTTCAGCTCGCATCTAGTTCGCATCCAAGTTTTTCCAGTTCACGCTCAAGGTCTTCCGCTCGTCCGAGCTCCTGTGGTCTACAGCTTCTATCCGGGTGAGTACTTTCCTGGATCTCATCACTCCCGATGTCTAGCTCGGATGGCTCAGATAGTCCTTTCAGCGGGTCTGATGCAAGTTCTACGAACCAAGTTGCATCCCCCGATAGCCCTAGCGAGCCGGAGGTAGAGCTCGAGGAAGAGTTCGAGCTCGTAGGCTGTGGCATTTCGGGTAGTTTGGCGTCCACCTCTCGTCGGGGTCGGATGTTAGACAAGTTCGGCCCTTCGACCATGACGCCCGAGGGGCTCCAATCCCTCATTACTTACTATAACTTGCCCGGGGAGTATGCTTATTTCATACCTTCGGGTAGCTTTCCTTGGGAACACGGTCCTGATGAGATCGTGATATTCCGGGAGCAGCTCACCGTGGGGCTGCGATTGCCTTTCCATCCCCTCTTTGTCGAAGTCTTGAACCACTTCGGCGTGACGGTCGGCCAACTTCACCCGAATTCCATTCAAAGCTTGGGGGGACAATCTCCTTATTCTGCGACGAGAGCTTTCCGTTGGACTTGGAGATTTTTTCTTCAATCTTGATGCTTAAGAGGCAAGCGGGTCCCCTCCCCGGGCGCAGGCGGGCTTACTACCTGTCTCCTCGCCCGGGCTTTAAGCTTTTACACGAGCTCCCCAACAAGGTCCCAACATGGAAGCGTGACTATTTTGGGGTGCGAAGTGTGCTGGGGTGGCCTTTTTAGACCGGGTGGGGGATGGCCGCTCCTGACTCCGAGGTCACGCTTGACAATGAGACGGCGAAGGGCCTCCGACAATGGGCGCGGCTTGGGCTGAAGTGTCAACGGTATCTGACGGAGGCCAAGCTCATTGCGGCCGGCCTGAGCTTGAGCAGGTTCTTCACTTAGAGACTCTTATCTTGCTGTCTTTCTTACTTTTTACTGATGGCGAACTTCTTTTCGCAGGTGTGATGGATTCGCGAGGGACCAGGGGTGGGCACTTGTTTCAATGTATGAAGAGGAGAAAGCAAGTTGCCAAGCGAACTCGCGCCGAGATGCCTCAAGATGCGGAGCCCGAGGTGCCAGGCTATCAGCCAGAAGATCCGCCCAGGGAGCCCGAGATGGTCCCTCCGATGCAGGAGCCAACAGGGGGCCCTTATGCTGAGACTACATACACAGGGGCTGCTACATACTCTGGGGCTCCTACTTACTCCAGGTCTGCTCATACGCGAGTTGTGCCCTCGGGCTCGGGGGCCCCGGGGGATTTCAGGAGTGTATTGACGCCGACCCATGCTCTTCAAAAGAGTAAAGAGGCTATCTTCCCCGAGGAGGTCGCGGCGTGGACCGATCTCCCTCTACATCAAGTGGCATGTCGTGCCGTTACCCATGCCATGGTGGTAAGTGTTTTCCTTTTTTAGAGCTCTTTGGCTTTTGTTTTGTTGGTTCTTTTGATTATTCGGTCTCTTTTGGTGGTGAATTCTTCTATTCACGCCTTGTCGGCTCAGGTGGAGAGGAACTCGAGGCAGGCGCGAGCTGCCGAAGAGGCTCGTCGCGCTGCCGAGGAGGCTGCTCGTGCTGCCGGGGAGGCTGCTCGTGCTACTGAAGAGACTGCTCGTTTTTCACGGATCAAGCAAGCGAGGTCTCAGAGAGATGCCGAGGCCATGGAGTGGTGGTGAAGCACATGGCGGACTTGAGGCTGGATCTGTAGCATCAGGTCGAGTATCTTCAGGAGGACATCAGGGAGAGGACGCAGATCTTTTCTCAAGGTATCGAAGATGCCAAGAAGAAGGTCGTCGATGAGTACATTGCTTCATCGGGCTTTGATGATCTGATGGTGGATTCATATAGGAGGAGTTTTAAACTAAGCCGGTGGATGATCCGGAATACGTACCCCGAGCTCGATGTTAGCGCCATATCCACTTTGCGCATAACTCAGGAGATGGCTAATGCTGCTGACGCTGAGCCAGACTCCGAGGGCGAGGCGGGGCCTTCGGGTTATGTTGAAGTGCCTTCTGATGATGAAGAAATAGCTCCGGGCTTGTAATTTTTTTTATGTACTACCTTACTTTTGAAATGGAATGACTTTTGTTTAAGTGTTGGTTATTCTTTCTCCTGAACTGAGCATATTTTCCGAACTGAACGTATTTGCCGAACTGACTATACGTCCGATCTGTTTTCTGCTCAGGTTACCGCACTCGCGCGGCCTATTTTGGTGCTCTGAGATGCCGATGTCCCTATTAGTTCGTTGTCTCCGTTTCGCCTTTGGCTGACTCTTCTTTGCTTGCCTGTGTCGAGGTTTCTTCGTTAGTTTGGCATCCTAGCCCGTAGGTTTTGGTGGTGATTTTATCCGCTTTGCTTGGCGGTCTATATGTAGTATCGCCTTAGGTTGACAATGTTCCATGCTCGGGGTACTTGTTTTCCCTCTAGGGTTTCGAGCTCGTATGCCCCCCGAGTGCTTTCTTTACTCTGTAGGGTCCTTCCCAATTTGGTCTGAGTTTTCCTACGCCGGGTTCGGGTACCATGACCTTACGGAGAACCAGGTCGCCGAGGCGGAAGTTCCTCTTCTTTACTCTGGCGTTATAGTACCGAGCTACCTTTTGCTGGTAAGCCACAGTTCGGATGCGTGTGAGGTCTCTCAACTCGTCTAGTAGGTCGAGGTTGGTGCGTAACTCGTCTTCGTTTGTCTGCTCGTCGTATGCTTCTAGTCGCAGCGTAGGTACTTCGATTTCCGTCGGGATTACCGCTTCGGTGCCGTATGTGAGGTTAAAGGGGGTCTCCCTTGTGGCGGTTTTTTCCGTGGTTCGGTGAGCCCATAGAACACTTGGTAGCTCATCCGCCCACAACCCTTTAGCTCGGTCTAGTCGTGCTTTTAGTCCGCGGAGGATGGCTCTGTTCATTACTTCTGTTTGGTCATTTGCCTACGGGTGTGCGACCGACGTGAAGTTCTGACTAATTCCCATACTTTGGCACCATTCTTGGAACTTGATATCCTAGAACTGTTTGCCGTTGTCGGAGATCAGTACCTGAGGTAGCCCGAAGCGACATACTATGTTCTTCCAAAAGAAGTTCTGTATGTTTCGGGCTGTAACCGTTGCCAGAGGTTCAGCTTCTATCCACTTTGTGAAGTAATCTACTACCACCACTAGGAATTTTCTCCCACCTGTCGCTGGTGGGAATGGCCCCAGAAGGTCGATGCCCCATTGTACAAAGGGCCATGGACTGGTGAGGTACTTGAGGTCGACAGCAGGCTGATGGTGGATATTAGCATGCTTCTGACACTTGTCGCATTTTCTGACGAGCTCGACGGCCTCTGTCTTCATCGTTGGCTAGTAGTATCCTTGTCAAAGTGCCTTTTGAGCGAGGGCTCTGCCCCCCAGGTGTCTGCCGCACAAGCCTTCATGAGTGTCACGGAGTACAAGCTCGGCTTCGGCCGGTCGCAAGCATCGCAGGTAGGGGAGCGTGTAGGATCGTCGGTACAACCGTTCGTCTATTATGATGTATTTGGCTGCCTGGCGCTGCACCCTCTTGGCTGCATTGTGGTCCGCAGGGAGGGTTCCGTCTAGCAGGAAGCTCGTGAGTGGGTCGATCCAGCTCAGCTCTACTTCAGAGACAGGAGCGACCTCTTCTGCCCCACCAAGAATACTGGGCCGAGGTAAGTCCTCTATGTACACGGTTCTCATGGCATTGTGACTCGTGCTGCCGAGTCGGGATAGGGCTTCAGCCTCAGTGTTCTCTGACCTCGGGATTTGCTTGATGAAGTGTGACTGGAAGTTGAGCAGAGCCTCTTTTACTTTTGCCAAGTATGCAATCATAGTGAGCTCGCGTGCTTTGTACTCGCCTGTAACTTGGTTGACCACGAGCTGAGAATCACTGCAAATAACTATGTGCTTTGCTCTGACCTTGTGCGCTAGGTTCAGCCCGGCTATCAGTGCCTCGTACTCCGCCTCGTTGTTGGATGCCGTGAACTCAAAGTGTAGTGCGTATTCCAACTTTGTTCCGCTCGGGCCGCGTAGCACTATTCCAACCCCGCTGCCCTATTGGTTCGAGGAGCCATCTACGTGAAGGATCCCGGGCTCCTCATTCCAGTTCGCGCTTGGTCTAACCAGGAGAGATGCTACACTGACTGCTACTTTACAGGGTTCAGACTCTATTGGCTTGGGAGCTCCGAGCTCGCCTGAACTGGGGATCTCGGGCTCGACCGACTCAGGAGCTTCGAGGCTAAACGTGCACTCGGCGATAAAATCTGCCAAGGCTTGGGCCTTAATAGAAGTTCTTGGCTTGTACTGGAGGTCGTACTCACTGAGTTCGATGGCCCATTTCATCAGTCGATTGGAAACCTTGAGTTTGAGTAAAACTTGTCTCAGAGGTTTGTCAGTCAGGATGATGACGGTGTGAGCCTGGAAGTACGGGCAGAGTTTCCGAGCTGCTGTAACCAGTGCGTATGCTAGCTTTTCTATCTGCGGCTACCTTGTCTCTGCTCCCTGCAAAATTTTACTAACATAATAGATGGGTCGCAGGACCCGGTCTGTTTCTTTTATTAGTACCGAACTGACCACCTCGTCGCTTGCCGAGAGGTACAGTTCTAAGACCTCGCCCTCCTCGGGCCGGGCTAAGGTTGGCACACTAGCGAGGTAACCTTTTATCTCGTCAAACACGAGCTGGCAGTCTTGGGTCCACTCGAACCCTTTGCTTTTGATTGCTTTGAAGAAAGGTAGGCAGCGGTCTGCTGATTTGGACATGAAGCGGCTTACAGCGGCTATGCGGCCGTTTAGCCTCTGAACTTCTTTTACTTTCCAAGGTGATCTCATATCTAGAATGGCCTTTATCTTGTCCGGGTTGGCCTCAATACCGCGCCGATTGACAATGTAGCCTAGGAATTTGCCCGAGGTAGCGCCGAAGACACATTTGTTGGGGTTCAATTTCATGCTAAACTGACGCAGGATTTGGAAGACGGAATCTAAGTATTGTATTAATTCTTGTGAAAATTGTGTCTTGACGACCATGTCATCTACATAACACTCTATCTTCATGCCAATCGGGGGCCGAAACAGCCTATTTACAAGTCTTTGGAAGGTCGCCCCGACATTTTTTAATCCGAAGGGCATGACCTTGTAGCAGTATAGGCCGAACTCGGTTATGAAGCTGGTTTTTTCCTCATCGGACTGGTCCATCCGGATTTGGTTGTAGCCCGAGTAGGCATCCAGGAAGCTTAGCAACTCATGTCCCGAGGTCACGTCCACTAGGCGGTCAATTCTGGGGAGGGGGATGAAATCTTTCGGGCAAGCTCGGTTCAGGTCGGTGTAGTCGACGCACATGCGCCACTTGTCATTCGCCTTTTTTACCAGCACCGGGTTGGCCACCCAGCTCGAGTAATGGACTTCCCTTATGAAGTCTGCTGCGAGGAGCTTCTCGACCTCCTCGTCGACCGCCCTCCAGCGTTCTGGGGCTAAGTTGCGTTTCTTCTGTCTAATGGGTCTGACTACAGAGTCAGTATTAAGTTTGTGAGTCAGGCCGGGGATAATGCCGGGCATGTCAGCCACGGGCTAGACAAAAATATCTAAATTTTGAAGTAAAAAACTCACCAGTTTGGTTCGTAGGGGTTCCTCGACGGAAGCACTGATCTGAAGTGTGCGAGCTGGGTCCGTAGCCAAAGTCGGGATTGCGACCGTTTCCTCTATGGGCGAAGCTCGTTCCTCACCTTGCTCTACAGGCCGCTCTAGTTCGAGGTCATCGGCCGCCTTGGTTTCTCCCTTCAGGGCGGCAACATAACACTTGCGGGACTCGAGCTGGTCGCCCCGCGCTACCCCCACACCGAAGTCCGTAGGGAACTTCATGGCCAAATAGTAGGTGGAGACCACCGCCCGTAGGATATGCGTGATCGGCCACCCTATTATGGCATTGTATGGGGAGGGGGTCGCGACTACCAAGAAATCATGGTTGAGTCTGACCGCACAAGGCCATGTGCTGACTTCCACAAGTACTGTTATTTTTCCGAGGGGCTTGACTTCCTCTCCGTTGAAACCCACCAAGGGAGTGTTCGCGGGCTTCAGTTCGCTCCTCTGTAACTGTAGTTAGTCAAATGCTGATTTAAAGAGGATGTCCGCTAAGCTGCCCGAATCTACGAGTACGCGTCTGACCTCGAAGTCGCTGATCCTTAGTTTAATGACAAGCGCGTCATCGTGGGGGTAGTGGACCCCTCGCGCGTCGTCCTCCGTGAAGAAGATTGGTTCTTCGATCTTTGGTCTCTTTGGGGGGTTCCGTTCCTCGAGGGCCGCTTCACGAACTGAAGTCCGGGCCGCTGCCGAGGTACACCCTGCTACCACAATTACATGGATGGTTCCCAGAACTGACCTCTCTTCCGGAGGCTGTCGCTGCAACGGTTCGGCAGGTCTGCTGCTAGATTCGGGGCATCCTTTTCGTGCTCCCCTTGCCGACCTGCCTTATTGTTATTATTGTTGTGATGTACAAAGTTTCTCAAGTATCCGCGACGGTTGAGCCCCTCTATCTCGTCCCGGAGATTATTACACTGCTCGGTACTATGACCATGGTCTCTATGGAAACTACAATACAAATTCTTATTTCTCTCGTTCGGATTTCTCTTTAGGCGAGGTGGCCACTTCACGTATGGGGCGTCCTTGATCGTCATTAAGATCTCGGTCCGCCTTGTGTTTAACGGCGTGTAATCCATCCGAACTGCTAGGGGAGCTCGGAATGACTGGTTCGGCTTCGGCTCCCGGGACGGGTTTTTCCTGTCGACTGGGTTGGAGGGCTCGCCTTCCCTCTTTCTTTTCTCGTTCCCGCCTTCGGTTCGTTGGTTGATTTCTTCCTCTGTCCTCATGAACTTGTCTGCGAGCTTGAGGAATTCGGCCACGGTTGCGGGCTGGTTAGCTACCATGTGCCATTTGAATTCTTTGTGCGTTACCCCTTTTTTGGCCGTCGCGAGCTGCACCTCGGGGTCCAACCGCGGTATCTGCAAGCATGCTTCATTGAATCACTTGATGTAGCCCCGGATGGATTCTCCTTCCCTTTGGACTACTCCGAAGATGCTTTCCTCTGTTCTGGGGCATTGTTTGCTGGTGACAAAGTGTGCGGTGAAGACCTGCACGAACTGGGCCCAGCACTTTATCGACCCCGGGGGCCAGGTTCCTGTACCAAGTGCGGGCTACCCCCTTGAAGGTGGTGGTGAAGGCCACACACATGTTCGATTCGCTGGCCCTAGCGAGGTGCATTTGGGACTGGAAAGCGTCAACATGGTCGTTGGGGTCGAAGGACCCGTCGTACTTGTCCAGAGGTGGGAGCTTGAAATTTCTGGGTAAGGGGACCGCTAGGAGTTCTGATGCACGGGGTGAAGGAACTGAGAGAATCGGGGCAGCTCCTACCTTGTCCGAGCTCGTCTCTTCTTTGCCTCTGAGCTTTGACAAGACACGGGTGGTGGTTCGGCGACTTCGCCGGTGCCTTCGTTGCTGAGTGGGCCTTGTACTGGCGCTACTGGCCTCCATGTTGCCGAGCTCGATGGGCCCGGAATGCTGGTAGTCTACCGCCAAGGCGTCGAATCGGTATTCCGTGAGCGGGAACTCGGGCTTGGAGCACCGAGGTGCCGATCTCGCGGGCGAGGTTCCCGACCCGCCTGCGAGCTGCGAAGTGGGGATGATTTTTTTCTCTCTTTGGCCTGGGGACGAGGCCTGGCTGTTAGGGGGGTTCTGGGACCGAGAGGCCTTTCCTTGGTGGGGGCGTCCATCCTGCGAGGAGGCCTTGACCGGCCTCGGAGCGGGGTGGCGAGGTGGAAGTAGTGGTTGGTTCAGTGGCAGTTGGGGGAACTGCTGTTGATAGTGATACTGGGAGATGTTGTGCAACACTTGGTGTTGGTGAAGCCGGTGCTGCTGGAACTGTTGCATTTGGGCTTGCATTGCCCGCATGCACTGCATCATGTCATCCAACCGGTTTTGGCTGGCTGCCAGGGGGACGACAGTTGGTTCAGTAAAGGTTGTCTCAATAGGGGGAGGAAAGGGGATGCTTGTGGCAAGAAGGTTTACGGGCGCCACCGCTAGTGGCGCATTCAAGCCGGGGATCCCATCCACCGAAAGGGGGATGGTGGACTATCCAACACACACTACGGGGACTTGAAGTTGTTCCCCGGTGGTGTTTGTCTTCGTGCCACGTCCGACGTTGCTGGAGGAGGCCATGAGTGTTGGGTTATTTGAAGAAAAGGGGTTATGGGAGTTTGGAGGGAGGCTTTTTGAAGTGTTCCCACAAACGACGCCAATTGATGATGCGCAATCCAGCCGGTCTTAGCCGTCAACGACCTTGCTTCTGAACTGAGTAGCAGGGAACCTGAAACGGAGGAGATGAGGAAGCTCCGGGGGGAACCCGGTGTAAAGGCTCCAAAGCTTAAGTTAGAATCCTTCAAAGGCAAGATAAAACCAGATAGCGCAAAGTTTGCATCCTCCTCTTTGGGGGAGTGGAAAGCCTTTTATAACCACCTCGCGCACTCACTCCTAGACTCCTGTCAGGTCGGGAATGAGTATTTCCGTGCTTCTACCAGTTCGGGTGTCATCGCCTCTGCTGGGGCAGAACCGTCACTGCTCTTTTTGTCGGAGCCGTCTCTATAACTGGAGGTAGCGGTGACAGGTGACAGTGGCAGGTGGCCGTTTGCAGTGCGGCCGTCAAGCGTCAGATCCCAAGTCAGTCAGGTGCGTCGCCCCTGGATACGGACTCCTTCGGTGTCAGGTACGGTGTGGTTCGTACAGTTCAATGCTCTGGAAGCGAAGTGCCTGGAGCGGTGCGTGAGGCGAAGTCTTGAGTTTGGATAAGGGGGGTTCCGAACTATCATAAGACGGGCCAGTTCGGGTCTCTGCTTTGTGTGACTCGGGGCCAAAGGGAGAGTTCGGGCTCCTCGTAGGGAGTTCGGGCACCTTGCAGGGAGTTCGGGCTTCTCATAGGGAGTTCAAACTCTAAGTAGGGAGTTCGGGCACCTTGTAGGGAGTTCGAACAGCTGGTCTCTTACCTTTGGTGTTTGTACCCTCGGTACGCTGTTTTAAGTGTCGAGCTACTTGTTTTTTGCCACGTGGCGTGATTTGCGAGATCGGGCCAAATCTTCCTTCATCAGAATATGATCATTCGAGCTAGCTAGATCTTTTCCATGAATATATATTATCACATTCAAGAATGCCTGCGCAGCAGTAAGAGGGAGTTGATCATTTCTTGATCAATTTTTGCAAAACGTGATTTGAAGGCTTCAGGAAAGGCGTCGACTTCATTGTGTCTTGAATCTTGATGGCAACTGCTGTCGTGAATTGATTGCTCTTCTTTGCCATTGTTTCTGATATGCCTAGTTGTTTACAATGCAAATTCATTTTGCACTAATGGTGCAAATAAATTGAATGACCACCGGTGCCCCCCGCCACTGCCTCTGCCTCCGCCCACCTCTGGCGACGTTGCCAGAGGTGGAGATGGAGGTAGCAGAGATAGGTGGAGGCATTGTTAGAGGCGACGACACTGATGAATAAATTGCAAGAAGAAGATGAACAATATTCTTACCCTTAATTGATATTATTTTTAAACAGTTAAAGTATAGCCAAATCATTTAAAGTCCAATTCAAACATTATTTATGCCTCTTTGGTCTAATAACTACGGTGCAAGTTGGGTGGGCCCAACCTGAGCCTCAGTCGACCCTACCTGAAATTTTATATGGGTTGGGCTTGTATTTTCAATCCTCGGGCTGGGCTTGAGCCCAATAATTTGGACTTTTTTATTTTTTTGGGCCGGGCCCAGGTCCAGACCTTAGGTAGCCTAAACTCAGCCCGAGCCCAGCCCAACTATACACATTCATACATACATATGTATATATGTAAATTTATGCATTTATATATATATATATATATATATATATATATATATATATATATATATATATATATATATATACACATTCATACATACATATGTATATATGTAAATTTATGCATTTATATTTATATATATACATATATACATATATGTTTTACCAAAAAAAATAGATATTTACATATATGTATACATATTTGCATAAATGCATATATACATTATAATTTTAAGGGGTTGGGCTTGGGTTGACCATAAACCCAAATTTTAGGGTTGGGCTTGGGTTGACCATAAACCTGGACCAACCCACCTGACTTGGACCCCTACTAATAGGGATCTACATTGTTGATCAAAATTTGTGTTAATTTTATTATATTTAAATGAAATATAAAGTGAACTTTAAATTACTTAAAATGTATTCTATATAACTAAAATACTAATGCAGTCTAACTTGGGCAATTTGATTTGGTTAGGCACAATTAGGAGTGTTACGAGTAGAGGTGTCAACGGTATTCGAAAATCCAATTTCGAATTCGATATTCGGTATAATCGAATAGTATTCAGATAATTTGAATATTTAATAGATCGAATTCAGATATCCTATTCTTATCAAATAGTTAATTGTATTCGAATTCGGATATGACCTTATTCAATTCGATAAATATCGAATTCGATCGATTATTTAAGTCTTATATATAATATATAAAATATTTTATGTAACTTATATATAATAATTGAGTTATATAAATAATTTATATATTTATATACTTTATATCAATAAAAATATTTATTAATTATCTAAAATAATCAATTAATCGAATTCAAATCGAACTGAATATTCGAATATTTAACCATATTCGAATTGGGATATTAATTTTCAATATTTTTATGGCTTATTGTTAGTAAAATAAATTTTATTAATTTTGATTATTTTTAAATAGAATTCAAATGGATTAAAATTTATAATTTTTATTAGGATTAATGATTAATAATTATTATAAGATTGTATAATTGATTATAATTATGATATTTTTATTAACTATTATTTATTATAATTTTATCATGGTTATTTATTCTAATTATTATTTAAAAAACATTTAAATATTAATATTTTAATATGCTTGATGGAAACTAAATGCATGTATTAGAAGGTGGACAGAAACCATACAGAGGCGGCCCATAGTTCGCACTTTACAGTTCACCGTCTCTCTCTCCCTCTCTCGTTTGGGGGCTTGAGAAAACATTGAAATAATGGCAGTGGTGAGGAGGTCTGGCAATTGCCCATGACTCCATGAGGGGAGGGGAGAGAGACCACGGAAAATATATCAAAGAGAAACAGAGAGAAGAAAAAAGGTAACACTTTCTCTAGCATTTGTCGTTTGTATTCTTCTCCTTTTCTCAAATCGAATGCCGTCTCCATCTCTCGCATTCTTTTTTTTTCCCTTCTTCGTGAACAATACGGTGTCGATGTTCACTTTTCTCTTCGCTTTTTTCCCTTCCTTTTTCCTGCGGCTAACTCTCTCGTCTCTGAAAGCAAAGGAACGGACTGAAAGAAGAAATGGGTGGTCTGTTTCCCTTCCATCAGAGCTGTTGACCAAAGGGATTCCCCATACATCGGACACTTCCCAGAATCCGACGAAACGGTAGAAATCCAACGAAATTTAAGAATATGAAAGTTTTATCCATTTTCATCATACAGTCTCTGTCATGGGAAGCTGCGCGCAGACAGAAATACGGATTGGGGGAGAGAGAGAGAGGGAGATTTTAATTTTTAATAGCAATTACTTACGTGGGTTGTGATTTGTGAAGAGACAACCGGTAAATAGTAGGGTGCGAGAAAGAGTTCACGAATAAAGCATTTTTAGTAGATTTATAAATGAAAAATATTTCTCTTTTTTAATAATAAATCTTATATATATATATATATATATATATATATATATATATATATATATATATATATAAAGTAATGTAATGAGGCGAAAGGCTCCCCAATGACCTATTTACATTCAGCCACCTGTCTTTGTAAGAAGAGAGACCACTCACTCGCAGACGAATAAAGCCCAAAGCCAATTAGTCTATGCCAACTATCTCTGATTTTGTTTTCTCTTAACTTCCACATAGGTGCCATATTATAACTCTTCGTACCTGAGAACCATTCTCAATATCTTCCTAAAAATAAGTTTAATATCAAACAATTTTCAATCTTCAGACCTGATAAGTGAGAAATTCCTACTCTCAATCTCTTCCTAAAAAAAGCCAAATATCAAATAATTTACAATCTTTCTACACATAAACTTTCTGCACATTCAACCGTCTCTGCCCAACTCTCAATGAATGTGCTTTGTGAGGCGGAGCCTTCCAGGACTTCAGCGGCTCCAACGACAAACTACCACTCTTTCCCGGTAGGAAAACTCTGATTCGGGACTTCAGGTTATTGCTGCAACAGCAAACGGTGTCTTCGTTTCTGAACGATGGCGACTATAACACCAGTGTAGGTTAGGGTTTGAGAAGTTTATAGATATAGAAAGAAACTAGGCGAAGAAGATTCGACAGTGCAGCTTAGACTCTATCAATCATTTACCCAGGAAAGATTTGTCTGGTTTCCCAATTTAGCAACAACGTTAACAACTTAAGAAGCGTAGGAACAGAGTAAGGAGGAAACGAATATGTTGATGCTGCGGCGTAGAAAAGCCTCCGAAACCGAGCAAACTTCCAATTTGGATGATCGTAAAGAGATCCAAAGCAAATTCGATGGTAATGAAAAGGAGAAGGAGAAAGAGAAGGTGAAAAAGAAGGAGAAATGGTCTTGCTGGTTTATTAGTATAATTATTATTGAATTCAGTAATAACTATTATAATTAATAGTAATTAATATTATAATAATTAATATAGTAACTATTATAACTATTATTGATGATTCACAATTTGGGCGCTCCCTCGTGTGCTGTGACTCAGACTTCCACTGGCAATAATCTGGTGGTATTCCAACTCAAGTGAGCTATAAAAAGAGAAAAATGTGAGAGTGCCCGAATAATTTTTCACTACAGGAAAAATGGACTTTAGCAACGGACAAAACCATTGCGAAAAGATACAAAAAACTATTGCTAAAGGATATAACAACGGTTTTTTGTCGATGGCAGCAGATATTGGCATGGCTAAAGCCTATAGCCACGGATTTTGTATACTATCGCTACAAGTATACCTATAGCAATGGTTTACCGTTGCTAATAAAAAAATGTATTGCAACAGACTTATTTGGTACCGTTGCTAAAAATTTCTACAGCAATGGTTTTATCCATGGCTATAGAATATGAGCTATTGTTCAATAAATAGAAATAGCAACAGTTTTAAGTAAAACCACCACTATAAGTATTAGTCATTCTTATGTATTGCTATGGTTTTTTACATTAACGGTTGCTATAAAATTCTTATAGCAACGGTTAGGATAAAAAATCGATGTCGTAGATTTGGTCGTCACAAAATATAACTGTATTTGAAGCCATTGTTGTATGGAACCTTTAGCAACGGTCATCATAAACTGTTGCTAAAGGCTTGTTTCTTGGTTGAGATTAAATGAATGCCATTACAAAAAAAAAATAATAATAATAATAATTTCACCTGTTCTTCGTTCAATACACACTTTTAATAAATTTTTTTCATCATCAAAAAAAGAAAGGAGAATTTACAAAATTATCCTCATTGCATCTGAATAGTTGATTATATGCACATGCATCATGCTCACGACCTTTGCTTTGGATCATAAACTTCGATCTATCATGTTCAACAAAAATGAATACATAAGAATTGATGTCAATAATTAGATATATAAATTAAATAATTAGAATTGATCATAACCTTCGCTTTGTTCCTACACAGTGCTTTATTTTCTTCAAAGCATTGCTTTTATTTACTTTGCTAAATGTCTAATAAAGAAAAGTAAAGAAAAACAATATATTAGTATATGTTTAAATAAGAAATAATTTTTAATGAATTTAATTTGCATACCTTAAATTTTTCTGATTGCCACATTTGAAGCAAATTTACCCACTGTTCTTTAACAACACAATCCGTTGGAGGAGTAAGTTGTTCTGCTATTGGAACTTCAGGCTTATAAAAATCCGGATATAGAATGCATTTCCATTGCTTCCATTTTGCATTTAGGTCCTTTAAACACCATTCTTTACGATCATCTAAAACATCAAACTTATCCTACATTGCATATGTAAGAATGAGATTTTATATATCATAATTCATCACACATATTTGATTATTTGAAAAATGTTCAAATCCAACATACAAATAGTGAATAAATTGAAAAGAATACCTTGATAAAACCCCAAGCACAATCTTTAGTTGTATACAATACTTTCTTCCAACTATCCACATCAATAGGTACAATATTTCCATTACGTGCTATTGTGCCAATAAACTGAGACAATTTTCCATCTTCTAGTTGACCATGCTTATTAAAAGATACAGAAATACGCTCATTATCATTCATTTTATACACATCTTTCAAAAAGTGGGGCCTCTTGTTTTCTTGTGCTATGAGGACTCTATTTGTGGGGGTAATTGGTCTTCAGTTTCCTCCTAAGAATGATGAGAGGGCAAATGGTCTACTTGGGGTTGAGAAACTTGAGGGTGTTGCAAATAAGATTGCTGTGGTTGTGTTTCAGTCTCTTGTTCTTCAACTTCCCTATTTAATTGAGAATTTGGGACTTGCTGCACTCGATTTGTTTGAGATCATTTTCTTTTTGATGCCCTAGAAAAAAATCCAAGGGAATCAAAATCAGATGGTGCAACAAAAAAGCTCATCTATGGTGTGGCCCTCAATATTCAATCAAAATCAGATGGGGCAGAACCACAGTTTCCAATCAGCACATAAGACAACACAAGCCCGTTTCTGTTATTTAATGCGATTGGTGAGCAAATTAAATCTGACTATTAATATATGGGGTCAGAAATTTGATTACATGAAGCTTATAAACGCCATAGGTGTTATCTTAAAATTAGAAATTCAGTTATTCCTTTTCTTAAAAAGCTAATTAAGGGGATACATAGTTTTCTGTTTCTAGAAAGGTCTTCATGTTTGACGCTAATTAAACAGATTTGATCACTTTTTTTTTTTCAATTCCTCATAAAGTCTTAAGCTTTGTGGTATGTTTGAAAAGCTACCAAGTCCCCAACAATTAATGGCAGTAGGCAGCCACATTAATCGAGTGACCTTCGACCTAGACCACTGTCCATTGAGTGGTTAGGGAACAGGTCAAACACCAAAATACATGATTCTGTCATCATCTTCTCAGCTGTTGACCTATGGCTGAGGCTGAGGTTAGCTGTAATAGTGGTTAGGGTCAACCCATGTCCAACCTCTCTTTAATGAAGGAAAGGTTTACCAATTGTCAAACCCATTAAATCTCTTGTTTGGAGAAAGGAATGGTTTAACTCAAACTGATCAGCAGCTGTGGCTAAAACCCTGCCACTCTCAAAACAAGGGACTTTCTGCTCCATCAGCACATAAGACTTGGAGTGGTTGGATTCTAGAGCTCCAAAGTCTGTTGTCTATATTTGTCTAGGCAGCCTCTGTAGACTGATTCCTCCACAGTTGATAAAGATTGGGTTGGGGCTAGAAGCATCAAACACCACCCATTCATTTGGGTAGTCAGAAACAACAATGAATCCTTTGAGGAATGGTTGTTGAAGGAAGGTTTTGAGGAGAGGACCAAAGGGAGAGGTCTCTTGATTCAGGGCTGGGCGCCTCAGGTTTTAATCCTATCTCACTCGGCCATAGGTGGCTTCTTGACACATTGCAGGTGGAATTCAACACTGGAAGGGGTTTGTGCGGGTGTGCCCATGATAACATAACCTATGTTTGCAGAGCAGTTCTGTAAACATAGGGGTTTGTACAGATTCTCAAGATTGGAGTCAGGATTGGTATTGATGTCCAATGTAAGTGGGGAGAGGAAGAGAAGGTTGGGGTGCTGGTAAGGAGAGAACAAGTGGAGAAGGCCATAGTCCAGTTGATGGATGGGGGAGATGAGACAGAAGAAAGAAGACAGAGAGCGACAGAGCTCATGGAGATGGCAAAGATAGCAATCGAAGAGGGGGGATTTTCTCATACCAACATGACACTGTTGATCCAAGATATCATGAATCAAGTAGTCATTCAGAACAAACAGGTGTTAGATAAGGCTCCTGAAAAAAAAAATACACACACACACATATATAAATATATATCTAGTTGAAAGAAACATTTCATCTCAAAGGTTGTTCGAGCAACATTGTCTAAATTTGCTAAGCAGTCCACAGCCTAATTCACAAGTACTTTTGTTAAGTGGTACTCAAAATTACATATGAAGTCATGTTTATATCATCAGAGCTACTGTTCAATTACTCAATTGGCTAATCCACTCACCAACTAAGTCTAGGACAATTTGCAGCAAAAAAAATAAAAAACTAGGTTTAGGACAAAATCTTTCCCTCTAGAGCCAAAACTTCACTTAAAAAAGGAAAAAAAAATAGATCCACCTCAAACGCATGAATGGCAGAGTGAAAAGCAAGTTAGAGAACAAGAACAAGCTTAATTTATGCAAATCACCCATCAGATTAGAAAAAAAAAAGTAAAAAAAAAAAAGAAAAGAAAAAAAGGAACAACCCAAGTTATTTGAGAGCTTCCTGCACATGACTCCTGGGATTCATCAACTCTAATTAAAAAAAAAAAAAAAAAAAAAAAAAAACAATAATAAAAGCATAACTATTGTTCATCAAATCAACTCTAAAATTTTAATCACAAAAGCTCTATTCATAAACTCAGCATAAGGGCTCAGATAACCCCTTCATAGACTCCAATTTCAACTAGGAAACTAACAAATATTACTTTAGTCTGATATCATAGTATTCTATCATACAAAAATAAGAAGGTGATCTCAGTGGGTCCATCCCAACAGTGGCACTTGGCATGCAGCCATGACCCTGGCAGAGATTTACTACATGACCTCCACAAGCAACCAATGACATCAGACTGTCTCATCTCAAGAATGTAATGACTGGTTAGATGAGATTGGTTCTTCTAAGGATGGTGAAGAAGAACCCTGCATTCTTGCTGAGACGATTGACAGATTTAGGAAGAAGATCTATGAGTATCTCCTTACACATTAGGATCTGCTGCAGTTGCTCTTGGTGCTGAAGCACAAATAGCACCACCAAGCCAAACAGCAGAAACTAAAGCAAGAAGATGACATGGTGAATATTCTTCTGGACAGGCATTCATTATATCTTACCTATACAGCTTTGAGGCATTGGAGGTGAGCCATATTAAATTGTGTGGACAGATCCAACTTAGCCACCAAGTGGTTAGGGAGGGGCATTTTTCTGATTCTAGTTTTTATTAAAATTTGGTTTGTTGGCTCTTTAAGCTGGAACCAATGTCCCTAACCTTCCCGATCTGTCTCAATGTGTCTGTTTCTGAAATGTGTTTTCCAGGAAATAGCAATTTTATTAGGAAAGAAGTTCCTTTTTAAAAAACATAGAATATGATGTCATTGCTCCAGAATAATTACAAAAAAAATGCTACGTAGATATATAAACTTAAAATGATCATCGGCACAAATACTTGTGTAAATTTTGAATGCTGGAAAAATATGAAATACATTTTAGACAAAGTAGTATATCAGTAAATATTGGAATGCAAACTCAAGGGCCAATACCAAATGTTGGACATGGCTATCCAGGGTATTGGGAGGGGTAGACTGGTTACAGACCTAACCTTATGGCCTTTTTGCACATTGGATGAAAACATGCTTTTGGAACTCACAACCAGAAAAACAATTCATATTGGGATAACACCCCCAATAGGAAGCTGGTCCTTTGATTTCAGATTTTACTTTCTTCTTCACATTTTGCTTTAAGAGCTGTATTTCAGTTCAATAGCAACTGATCCTGGCGGATCAAGAAAGTTAAACCCGACCACACACCAAAACCATATGGTCTATTCTTCTCAAAAAAAAAAAAAAAGACTAAGAAAAAACAAAAAAAAAAGATAAATAAACATATAACAGATTTATAAAGTTCCCTAAAGCTCATCACTATGTTGGTTCGCACATCTCATGGCAATATGATATCATATAAAGAATATAAACATAAAAAATTAAAAAAAATAAGCAAATAACCTATGGCACTCCAATATCAATTAATCTTATAAACATTAGAATTAACCCACATGGATTAGCATATTCTTCATGACCATATAAAGATTATTAACATTAGAATTAGAAAGAAAAACACAAACAGGCACGCATATATGTGGTGGATTCATGTAATCCCTAAAACTCCTCACTATGCCCATTAGCATATCCATAGCACTCCAATATCATGTAAAGCATATCCATAGCACAATCCATGGCATTCCAATATTAGAAAAAAAATAGCCAAAAGAATAAAAAAATTAAACAATGAAGTTGTTACTTACATCCTTTTCCAAAGCAATCTAGATGTCACAATGCCCACACAAAATTCCTTATGAGTATAACTAATCCTATAAATTGACAACAAACAATATAAGTAAATAATATTAAGGGTAGGATAAAAAATCGTAGCATCAGAAATGAAATCATTTAAAGCAATCTAGATGGGCATGCATTCCTACATGTACAACAATTCAGTTCTAAATACACCAAATTTCGCTGACTTGACATTAAAATTACCTTTACCATGAAGGGTCCAAAAACTATCATCTTAATCAAAGGATGCAAGCAAATCTTAAGAATCCCCTTTGCAATATTTTCAATTAACATACTATTCCCTCTATAGAAATATTATTCACTTTGATAGGTAGTCCAATGAAACCAAATATATGTCTCATAATTTTGAAGCCCTCAACACCCAGAAATACAAAGAACAAAGTTCCAACAAATCATTTAGGTAAATCTCTAGATTAGCAAATATCCTAGCTGACTCACTTTATGGAGGAGGGGTAGGGAAGTCTGAAAAGTATGATCTTAGCTGATCCTAGCTAAGCTATTTATATTCTTTTACATTGTACTAGTTGAAAAGTATGGATGTCATGTATACGTGTTTTGTACCCTGTTGTTGGATCATTTTCTAATGCAGGCGTGTTCTGTTTGTTGACTTTCCTCAGTATGAATTGAGTTTAGTTTTGTTTGGGGACTGATTTCTCTCCCTTGGCTGAAACTCTAAAAGTACATTAGCCACCCTTTTCAAAATGGTGTTGTACCCATGATTAGTTAATTAGTATGCAGCCTTGCGAGCAGCAGACCCGAACTCCTAGGTAGGGGTTCAAGTTTGGTATCTAACTTGAAGAGATTAAATAATATTTGGTCCAGGCGCAAATATTATACATTAAAAATTGCAGTATTTCAGTTCCTGGTTTCAGCCTTTTAAATGCATGCAGATTGTAACTAGGGATTTACCAATTCCTGGTTTCACATTTTAAAGAAACATGAAATTGGGATCAAAGAAGGGCTATAACTCCAACATGCCTTGTCATAAACGAGGCAAATCACCCTGTTTCAGCTTGTTCCCAAAAGTGAAGTCAGGAAGCTATAATACAGGTGGTAGCGTGGTACCCCTGTTTACCTTAATGTTTATTACTTGACACCCATGAATGGCTATGTCTACTGGGCAGGCCTTGGTGTCTTTCATTCTGGTGTGAATTAAATAAGCAGATCCGAACAACATGGCCCTGTCTTCAGCGACAATCCGCTGCACTCCATCTTCCTACCAGATCTCATCTGAGGGCCCATCCTAATTCTTTTTTCTTAATCTCTCTCTAGAGATTAGATCTTTTAATCAATGAGCCAGCCGGTGCCCAGAGGCCTTATTATTTAAATTAATCCAACTTGAAATTCGATTACTATCAACCCAACTGCTTTTCCCTACGGTTTCATGTGAGATCTAGTAAAACCCAATGGTGCAATATTGTTACTGGCAAACTAACTCTAGGGTTTAACAATAAAAGACAATCCTCCTTTCTTTAGAAATATCCCTAAACCCCAACCTTGATACCTGATTAGAAACTCCTGCGACATCCCCTATAACTTAGAAAACAAGAACAATCGCTCTTGTTCCATATTTGACACCCACGGCCGAAGAAACCAAAAGAAATATATATTTCCAATAAAGGTAAAGAAATAGAGACCAACAGAAATAGCAAGTTTCTCTTAGAAAAAGCAGAAGAAAAAAGTGGGAGATGAACTTACTTCTCTACAACAAGCTAAGCAGATCAAGAATCCGAGATGCTTTGTACACCGAGAGAGCAAGAAACCGAAGAAGGGGAAAATGAGCAGAAAGAAGAGATGAAGATCTGAGAATGAGAGGAGAGCGGGCATTTTTTTCCTCTTTTTTTCTATTACGGTTTTCTAATCCCATATGCAAATTTATATATATTGCAACGGTCCATTTGAAAACCGTTGGGGTAAATTTATGTATAAGCCACGGCCCAGCAACCGTTACTAGGTTGAAATTAAAAAGCCAGGATATGGCTACGGATAAATATTCGGTTGTTATATATGTCTTTGTAGCAACCGTTTTTTGTACGTTGTTGGAAAAACCGTGGCTAAAGGCCACTTTTTTTTTTTTTTGTAGTGTTTACCTAGGGAGGGTATTCCAATGCTTAACTCATGAGTGTGTGGGAGTAATATTTGAGAATGCAAGTGAGCTTGAAAGTATCAGCATGCATAACTTTTAGAGTGTTCATGGGGTCCTTTTATAGCTATTTGAGGTTCAAGTGCCATCAGGCAACGTCTCTGAGTCTTCTACGGAGTTGTTTCCGTAGTTTGGGGCATGTTAGATTGTCAGTTGCTAGATTCATGTGACGGTTACAAGTTGCCCATGAGTCTTGTGGCATACGGTTTGATGAGCTATTCCCATAGTCGCGGTAATGGTGTTCATGAGGGCGCAACACATAGAACAATTTTGGGCGAGCTGTTATTGTTGACGGGCCGAGCTCGCCCCAACTCGGCTGCACACCTGATGTTGGTTGCCATGTGTTGGTCTGTCGAGCTGTCTTACTAATTTGGACATTGTGTTGCCAACAACGTCCACGTGCCGATAGTTGCGTGTGGCGTGCGGGATGGTTTCGGACGAGATAGCGTTGGTGGCGGGCCGAGCTTGCCTCAACTCGACTGCATAGCTGATGTCGGTTGCCAAGTGTTGGTTTGTCGAGCTATCTTGCCGAGTCGGACGTTGCGTTGTTGATAGTGTCCACATGTCGCCATTTGAGCAGCGTGACCAAAATGCCCCTCATCAATTGCCCCCCACTCTCGAGCCACTAACTAGTAGGCGAAGAGAGTAGGACCTTTTAGGGTGTTTTGGGTCTGCTCACTCTTGTTGCTAGTTCAATTCGCTCATGTCGCTAGTTTAGTTCACGTAGAATCTAGCATGTGACACGATGAGCTATTCTAACAGTTGCACTATCGGCGCCTTTGGTAGCGAGCTGCTAGGGACAGTTGGCAAGCTCTTCCTCGCAAGTCGTTTAAAATCCCTACAACTCGACCAACTCCTAGGACAGCTCATCGTAATCCTATGGGGTCAGCTAGTTCGGTCTCACCGAGGTAGAGGTCGACCTAGGTGAGATGCTCTGAGCTAATTTTATTGAGTTAGTTCACTGACTAGGTGCCGAGGAGTATTTTTTATGCCATGTGTCTCCGAAGGTAGGTCGCCAGGTCTCCAGTAGCTCTCCGAATGTTGGTCTCGATCATTTTGGCTAAGGCAGGTCATCGCATACATGGTGTCGGGTGTCATCTAGCTGTTTTTAAGATGCCACATGTCATGATGTCAATGGAGGGCCAAATCTACCCTCACCAATTGCCCCCCACTTTCAAGTTGAGGTCAGCTTAGCGAAGGGAGTAGCTTGTTGTAGGTCCATTGGCCCGGAGCAACTAGTTTGTTGAGCTCGTAAGTATCAGCCTAGGTCATCTGATCAGTGGTTGCAAGTCGTAGGTCAGCGGAATCCGGTCACCGGGTCAGCTAAAGGACCTTCTGTAGAGTAGGGCAAAGGAGCTTCTGTAGAGCAGGTCGCCCAGTATCGCGTAGTGAGCTGATTGTCATTCTATCTACTGAGTTGCATTTCTTTCTTTTGGCATTGTGTCATTTTTAGGTAGTTGAAGATCAGGTCTATCCAACTCGGCTCTATAGTACATGAAACACCTCCTGTAGAGCTACTCGCATACTATCACATAGCGAGCTGCTTTGCATTTCATTCTTTTGGCAATACACTTTGTCAAAGGTCGGATCTATCCAACTCGACTCTATAGTACATGAAATATCTTTTGTAGAGTTGCTAGCCTATTATCACGTAGCGAGTTGCTTGTCGTTCTATGAGCATAGTTGCATTTCATTCTTTTTGTCGAGTCAATTGTGCTCGCAAGTCTGGAAAGGGCATTAGCCTCTGTATTTTCTGATCTCGAAATTTGTTAGAGACACCAAGAGTCGAAATTGGAGAGGAGTTCTCTCACCTTGGCCAGGTACGCTGCCATGGAGGGTTCTCGAGCTTCATAGTCCCCATTTACCTGATTCACGACGAGCTACGAGTCACTGTAGATAATTATGTGTCTATCTCCCACCTCTTTCGCTAGTGCCTCGTATTCAGCCTCATTATTCAAAGCTCGGAACTGGAACTGGAGCACATACTATAGTTTTGTATCACAAGGTCCATATAGCATTAACCCAGCTCTACTTCTGCCTAGGTTGGATGATCTATCTTACATGAAGTATCCAAGGCTCCTCGTCCCAACTCACTATTTCGGGAGGAGGGGATGCCACGCTAGACAAGACTTCTGCTTCCAGCTCTATATGTTCGGGCGATGGCAAGCTAAAAGTACACTTGGTAATGAAATCTGCCAGGACCTGTGCTTTTATTGTTGCGCGTGGTTTGAATTGTATATCACATTATTTGAGCTTGATCGCCCATTTGGTAAGTCTTTCCAAGACCTCAAGCTTTTGAAAGACTTGTTTTAGAGGTCAATCGGTTAATACCACAATGGTGTGGGCTTGGAAATAGGGTCTTAGTTTCCGGGTGGCTAGCACTAATGTGAAGGTGAGCTTTTCTATGTCGGGGTATCTCATTTCCGCTAACCACCTCATCTTGCAGAGAGGTGAAGTTTAAGCTCATCCTCGGTCTCAAGTTTGGTTAATAGTAGAGGCGAACTAAATTCTTTTTTCAGCTCATCAAAGGTGAGTTGTTGTACAGAGGTGAAATGGCTTTCTGTTGAGTTGAGCCCCGAGGTGGCGACTTGTTTTTTCTTCGTGGCGAGCTGTTGCACCTGCTCCAAGGTGACCTACTTTTTCTTCGTTGCGAACTGTTGTGCCTACTCCGAGGCAACTAGCTTTTTCTTCATGGTGAGCTATTGTGCCTATTCTGAGGCGACCTGCTTTTTCTTCATGGTGAGCTGTTGTGCCTGCTCTGAGGCGACTTGCTTCCTTTTAGCGATTTACTCCTTCTCTTTTGTCTTGCTTGTACTTACTTCGTCTTCAGCCTGCTTCCTCTTTCCTACTTAGTTAGATTCTAATCCCCCTACTTCCTCTGCTTTAATAAATCGATTAGCAACGTTGAGGAATTTTTCCATGGTGGCCGGTGGATGTTGTTCGAGTTCCCATTTCAATTTGCGATGCTTGACACCTTTCTTTGCTGCTATGAGATGTACAACGGGATCCAGGTCTGGGATTTGTAGTTGTTCCATATTAAACCTTTGGATATATTCCCTGAGCAACTCATTTGATTTCTGGACAACATTGAATAGCCAAGTCATTGATTTGGTGTGTCGCTTGCTGGTGGCGAATTAAGTAATGAAGAGTTTAGTGAATCGATCCCGTGGGTAAGGTATATTTTTGCTATTCATGACATTTTTCTGAAGAGGCAACCACTGGCTACCCCTCGGGACCTCCTAGTTGTTGTATGAAACCTGTTGATCGTTGGCTGGCACTTTCTAGCTATTGTGCAGTACCTGCTGACCATCTACGACATAGGCTGGTCAGGTGCAAAAGGATACCACTGCCATTAGAAGTGTTGTTGTTGTTGCTACTGTAGGTATATACCGCTCACGCAAACCCTCAGAGAACACCCTAACATCATGATTAACACCACAAAAACACACCCGAGCAGCTCGCAATCAACCCCCACGCTGCAATGAACCCACGACACACCATCACTCCCGCAATGAACTCATAATACATATCACAAAACTGCGATAAATCTGCGTTTCACCGAGTCTAGTCAGCATGTGAACATAAAGAAACCACAACCGTACCCATTTGAGGGTCCCAAGCCCAGCTGAATGTGTGATGAAGCCATGCCCGCTAAGGCGTGCGATGAACCCGCAGCCCATGAACTCACTCGTGACAATAGTGTAGTAGTCCCACCCGTCGTCCCTATTATCTGGATGCATTTGCTGCTCTTTCTGCGTTCAATGGTTGCCGCAGGCTTGTTCTCTGGTAGGTGAGGCAATTTTGTTCCTTCGACTTTGGCTGTCCTCATCTCGCCATCATTCGCCAACTCCATGAAGTAGATGGCGTCCTGTAGGTGTGTCTTGGACTTGTCAAAAGGGGCCCTGGTGGCTGGGATTTTGATTGATTGTCCCCAGTGTTTGGCTTTAATGCACTGGTGGTATGTTGAGGGGACGAGGGCCAAGGTGTGTATTAGGGGGCATCCTAGGAGGGCATGGTAAGAGGTCCTTCATGGGATCACCTGGAACTCCTGCGTGGTGCTGAATGGACCAGTCATGACTTGCAGTTCAATGGACCCCTCTATGATGGACGAGTTCCCGTTGAAGTCTGTCACCTCCAATGGCAATCCCTTGATATATTCCTTTTAGACATTCATCAACTCCAGTGTGTGGATAGAAATGAGGTTGACAAAGCTTCCTAGGTCAACCATCGATCTTCTCATTTCAAAGCCCCCTTATTTTGGCCATGATGTAAAGAAGTTTGTTGTGGTGGGGGTCAACGGCTAACATATCCTCTGCTGCAAATTCCATGTTGTTGCGGTCACAGTTGTAGGGTTGTAACGGGTACCAGAAAACTTATGTGAGTGCTCTGTTGGCCAGCTTCCACGTTGTTGTGTTGGACCCTTGTTTGGTGAAGAACTGTTGCAGCTCCTCATTCTGCTCTAGTTTCTCTATCAAGGCATCAAACTGATACTGACCTGTTGCTCCGACCACATTGATACTTCCTCCCTAGGTATGGGCTGGAAGGGGGTCGGTTTCCACATGGGTTGGGTCTTTTTTAACAAACTGGTCCAACTTTGCTTTTTGTACGAATAACCTTCGTAGAGTGAAACAATCCATCAGATCATGATGTGGTGTCTGATGGAAGTTGCACCATCTCTTGTCGTGCTTGTCTTTCTCTGGGTCTACTCCTGGTGGTGGTAGTGGCAGGATGATGACTCTATCCTCGACTAGCTTATTCATTGTCATGATTATCTCCTCCCTTGTGCAGGGGAAGGGGGGAGGTACACTTCTCTTTCCTTGGGCATTATCGCACTGGTATGGCCCTTGCCTAGCTCCTCCGCCATTTTTGGGCCTTCTATCAACTGCGCATGCCTTGTTTCTGTTGTATAGAGAGGTGTCCTTAACAATTCGCGTTGTCCTCTCCGCACACCTCCAAAGTTGGCTGAAAGTTTCGACTTCAATGTTCTCAATGCCAATCTTGAAGGTGGGACGCATGCCTTGTATGCGTTGTTCGATGAAGCGCTTCTTGGTGGCATGTTCATCGAAGACAGAGTGTGTAAGCTTCTAAAACCTCATAACATAGGCCAGAAGATCTTCTTCTAATCCTTGCTCCACGTTCCGTATGTCGGCCATTGTCAATTTTCTTTCCAGGGTGAACCACTTTGACAAGAACCTCTTAGCTAGTTCACCCCACGAATCAATGCTCCCAAGGGTGAGACTTACAAACCACGTGTATGCCGGACTGGTCAGTGACCTAAAAAATTCTTGTACCTTAAGATCCCCATCAAGGGCGAAGGATCCGAGGATGTCCTCAAACTTGCTGATGTGCTCTTATGGGCTGCCTCTCTGCCTGTCATATTATGGCCATTGTTGAGGAGGGGTGTACCCGGTAAGGTAGGGCTTGTACAAGATACGGTCGAAGTAAGGTTTTTGTAGGATGGCTGAATCCTGTGCCCGATTCTGGCTTTTAGCCAACAGCCCAGGAAAGGCATGAGACTGGTGGGCTAGTCGGTGGCTTGTCTGAGTCGAAACTTGGTTGGCTCTGTTTGACTGTTCGGGGATGGTAAGGGTCGGGTTGGAGGCGTGGCAGCTAGGTTTAGGATTTGAGTTGGGGACGTTGGGAAGAGTGGCGACAAGGGTTTGTTTGGCTTGGAACCGAACGGTTAAGTAGAATTTGGAGGGTGCTTCTCGTCTCCTCCTACATTTGTTCTAGCATCCTAAATTTGTCCTCAAAGAGTGCCTTGAACCCGTAAACTTTGTTTGATAGTATCTCAATATTAACTTGAATAGGTGTTTCCATTTCAGACTGACTTTCCACCCCGAGATTAGTGTTCTCCTGAGTATTGCTTTGCTCCTCAGGGATGGTGGTGAGGTTGATCCTTCTCAAGACCATTCTCTATGATTAAAGACGGAACCAGAGATTCTACTGTAAATTATAGGGTAAGGCTTGATTAGGGAATGGTCTCTTTGAAAGATAGAGAGAGGCCTTGTTAGTAGGGAAAATGGACTCTTGGGATTAAGGGTGTGAAGGCAAGGTTTTAGAGAGAAAGAATACTCGAGAGTGTTGCGCGCCAAATGTTAGGGGTCGGATGTCTTCTAACACAAGGAGGATCTCTATTTATGGAGGAGATCCCGAGATCCTAAAAGGTAGGGAATAAGGGCATTCACTATCAATTATTGAGTGTGCAACTGGAGTTTCGCCACGTGTCTCATGAGGATCTTCTCGAGGATTAGCTTTCCTTCTCCTTAAGATTCCCTATTACTCAAATGTGCTACTACCTTTTTGCGCGGTGTAACTAGTCCTACGTGCCATCGATGATGTCACTGCTTGGCGAGCAACGCTTTGCTGACTCCATGTGGCAACTCACTACGTCCTTTGTTGTCGTGGATTCCACATGCCTTCGGGCATACGCAAGCCTCGCCATGGACTCGACTTGGGTCCCTCCTAACCCGGGCCATGAGCGTGTTCGCTAGTTGTGGGTTCATTGCACGCTTTAGCGGGCGTAGCTTCATTACACATTCAGATGGGCTTGGGGCTCTCAGATGGGTTCAACTATGGTTTATTTGGGTTCGAGTGCTGACTGGATTCGGTGAACTATGGGTTTATCGCAATTTTGCGATATGTATTGTGAGTTCATCGCAAATACGTTGGTGTACTACAGGTTCATCGCAACGTATGAATTGACTGCGTGTTGGCCGCGTGTAGTCTTGTAATGCTAATATTGATATTTGATGTTTTCTAAGAGTCTGAATGAGCGCTACATACCAACAATAACTATAATTATTATAATAACTATAATAGCTATTATAATAACTTTTAAAACTATTATAGTTATTATTATAACTATTATAATAGTTATAACTATAACAATAGTTATTATAACTATTACAATAATAATTATTATTATAATTTTTATAACTATAATAACTTATTAATATTATAAGTACAACAATAATTGTTATAATAGTTATTATTATAATTTTTTTTGGTCTTTCAAATTGAAATCAAAATGAAGATTGAAAAGTAACATATGATTGGTTTTAAGTGAATATATTCTTCAACAATATAGTTGCTCAGCTACTAATAACATTATATTTAAATGTTTAATACTTGAACTACCTGCTATTCAGATCCAACTTTTCCTTAACTTTCATCTCTAGAATCGTTGTCATCATCCCCACCAACCGCCTACTTAGATGATGCAGAATCACTTTGTATGGGAGAGCCCCCGGTAACAGACTGTTGATAAAGGACTCCTCCAACAATAGTGAAAATCAAGCAAACCAAGCCGAATGGACTAGCATGCTTATCCCAAATCAACACATTGATTGTAACAGTGAGAAACTTATTAACAACCCCTGTGACTGTAAATGCTGTAGCAGAGATTGCTTTCCTGGCAGCAAACCCGAAGAAACTGATGAGCAAGCCGAAAACACAAGACAAGGATACTGCGAAAGTTGCACCTGGTTCCACCAAATTGTCGGAATTTGATCCAACAGAAGAGAGCACATCAACATACTCTCCGGTTAGAACCCAGAACAGGGGCGACATCATCAAAGACAGCAGATTGTTGTACAATACAAAACCCCAGGTGTTCAACCCAAGATTTGTGACCATGTGTTTAATGTAAACCATCTCTGTAGTGATGGTCACCAAATAAGCGAATGCCCACGAGTAAGCACTGAGGGTGAATGCTGAATCAGTTGCCACATAACCAACCGCGCCACCCAATATGATCAACAAAGAAAGAAAAGTGAGCTTCGACGGGCATGGCTGTTTCCTAAACGCGGTATCCGCTATGGAAACCAAAAGGGGCGTACAAGATCTGAAAACAATGAAGGTATCCACATTGGCGTGACGAAGCAGATTTGTGTTGGTGAAGATTGCGAGGTAGAAAATAGTGGCAGCAGGCAGGAATTTCTTAGCGGTCTCCGATGTGAATGGGTCATGGTACAGAAACCCTAATTTACCAAGAACCCAGACCCCCAGAACAGAGGTTAAGTACTGCAATGCCGTAAGAAGACCGGGGAAGGGGAACTTTGTAATGGCGTACTTGTTAATGACGGCGAGCAAACTCGAACAAAGAGCGTATCCAACAACAAGGCTACTAGTAGCGTAGTATTGCTTCGAACCATCAAGTCTAGCGGGAGCCATAATGTTTGCCAAATTTGCCTCTAGGTTTAGAAGATCATTCAAAGGAAAACCTTGTATCAACAAAATCAACGTCCACGGATCACAAAAATTCAGACTCCAACCCGGGAGGCTAAAACAAGAAAACGTTTCTGGAGACAGAAATGTTTCGATGTACTACTATATATCCGGAGAAAAATGTTGAAGATATAAAAGAGAAAAAAAAAACCGCGAAAATACGCAAAAGCGCGCTCTTTAATTCTAAAGAAAATGACCCATAAAGTAAGGAAAGAGAATGATAACGAGTCATAAGAACTCTATAACCACAAAAGAAGAAAAGAAAAGCTCGCCACCGACACAGACATTCATTGAAATCTCGATTTTGGATTGAAGGCAGAACCCTAAACCTAAAATCTGTGAAAGTCCAGGGTCGCGAGCTAAGCAAGATGCAGAGATCGTCAACTACGTTATGCGTTTCCTGCGTCTCATATCTGGAGAATTAAATCGGCTTTGAGGAAATCCATTGACGAAAGGTGACGTTTCCTGCGACCTTGCTCTTTTGAATTATTATTATAATAGTTATTATAATAATTATCATAATAGTTATAATAATAGTATTTTATAATAATTATTATAATAACTATTATTATAGTTATTATTATATCTATTATAATAGTTATAACTATTATAATAATAATTATTATAGTTATTATTATATCTATTATAATAGTTATAACTATTATAATAATAATTATTATAACTATAATAATAGTTTAACATTTGTAATAGTTATAATAATAGTTATTGTAATAACTATAATAATTATAACAATAGTTATTATAATAATAGTTATAATACAACATTTATAACTATAATATTATAATTATTATTATTGATGAAGGATGATTTGGCATGACCTAGCAAGAAAGGGACACGTGGGTGCGATCTGATTGAGGGGTGACAATTCAGCCAAGCGAACCCAGTTCGCAACATTCCGAGCTCGAGTATTCAACCACCTCGGTGTAGAGGCACCTTGACACCAAATCCAGTTTGGAACTAAAGAATTGAAGTTCCGACTGAAAGCTAATGAGCCGAAATGCTACATAACTGACTCCAAAGGCCTCCCCAACAAATCTCGAATCTCTCAAAATCACAATGAACCAACAGATTCTGAATTTCCCGATATCACGATGAGAACTCGTCTCAGCTCTCCTTGAATTGGAGGTAAACAATAAACCTTATCAACATAATACTCCCCTTTAAAAAGTAAAAACAAAACAAACCTTATCTCCACAGCCCGGAGATCACGGAGCTCTTTCGTAAGGCCCACAACTACTCCAGTATATAAAGACATGAAACCTCAAGACAAAAGTACGCGTGATTATTCTACTCACTAGTAGTCAAGTTCTCAAGCATCAAGCTCGCATTTACAACATAAAATACTAACTTAAGCATCAGAGCGACCTTGCCGGATTAGCTACCCTAGGTTCTTTGATCCACTGTTTTGCAGAACAGTCCAACTCGCCGCCCAATTGGAATTCGGATCGCCTTCCAACTAGGAGTAGCTAGATCGCGCACCATCAATTATAATTATTAATATTATAATTATAATAATAATAGTTATAATAGTTATTAATATAATTTAATAATAATAGTTATAATACTACATTTATAACTATAGTATTATAGTTATTATTATAATTTAATAATAATAGTTGTAATAAATATAATAATAACTATTATTATAGTTACTATAACTATTATAACAATAACTTTTGGAACATGGTTTCGAAGTTTCGATGCATTGCATTTGTATCAAAGAATCATCTGAACTAAGAATAGTGTATATGGAAAATAAAAGAAAAAGATCAACCACAGAACAATAATGCAATTTAATCCACAGAAAGACCTCCAATGTGGAGGTTAATTTTATACGCATGATCTAATAAATCCTAATTCAATGATTTTTTTTTTACGAAAAAAAAAACATGATTTTAACTAGATTTTCAAAATAATGCGAAAGCAAAATTTCTGCCAATAGTTCAAACGAATGCAAAAAACACGAAATGAATATACAGAAAATGTGAAAAGCTCTCCAGATTAGGCATTGCCAACATTACTTCCATATCTGAATTTTCTAAAAGGAAAGATTAACGATATAAAGTACCAAAAATCATATTAAACTTGCAGCTAAGAAGTAAAGCCACATCTTCAATCCTATACAGAAGATTCTGATGCCAACAATGAAATCTAGTAAACCAGTAAAATTTTAATAGAAAAGGTTACAACAAAAATCCAGCAAGAAAAAAAAAAGTAATCAGAATCTTTAGGAAAAAAAAGCCCGCAAATTGAATAATCTTCTTAAAAAAGAATTGAGAAGAAATAGCAGCTACAAATAAGGTCGAGGTGAGAAGAAATGAAAAATGAAAAAGCAAAATAAGTCGTTTAGAAATGGTACCTGGAACAATGAGGAAAGGCGAGAAAGCAAAAGACCTTCTCGTCGTCCTCAAGAGAAGAAGCTTTGCTAACAAAAGATCACCATTATTCCTAATTTCCTATTCCTAGTATCAGATAACACCAAAACAAACCAACCAAAAAAATAAAAAATATCAGATTATGAGCAAGAACTTCAACATTGGGAGGAATACGACAGTGAGAGAAAGAATAGAATAGGGTTCTGGCGATGTCGGTAGCTACTCGCTTTCCGTCCCAATTCCAAAACAATTCCAACATTTTCCGGTCCATCAACGATTATAAAATCAGAACCTATTTTTATATAATGTCATCCATTTTTTCTCCTTTTATTTATGGCTACTACTCTCATTTTAGAGTTCATTATAATAGTTATAAATATAATAATTATTATAATAGTTATAATAGTTATTATAGTTATTATAACTATTAATAGTTATTAAAATAACTATTGTTAAACTTAAAAATAAAAAGAGAGTAGTAGCTCTAAATAAAAAGAGAAAAAATGGATGACACTATACAAAAATAGGTTCTGATTTTATAACCGCTTATGGAGCAGAAAATGCTGGAATTGGTTTGGAGTTGGGACGGAAAGCGAATAGCGGACGATATCGCCAGAACCCTGTTCTGTTCTTTCTCTCTTTGTCGTATTCATCCCAATGTTGAAGTTCTTGCTCATAATCTGATACTTTTTTACTTTTTTAGTTGGTTTGTTTTGGTGTTATCTGATAGTAGGAATAGGAATAATGGTGATCTTTTGTTAACAAAGCTTCTTTTCTTGAGGACGACGAGAAGGTCTTTCGCTTTCTCGCCTTTCCTCATGGTTCCAGGTACCTTTTCTAAACGATTTTTTCTTTCTTCTTCATTTTTCATTTCATCTTACCTCGACCATATTTGTAGCTATTTCTTGTCAATTCTGTTTTGTGAAGAATATTCAATTTGCGGGGTTTTTCTTTTTCCCGAAGCTTCTGATCACTTTTTTTCTTGCTGGATTTTTGTTGTAATCTTTTCTATTAAAATTTTACTGGTTTACGTAAATGTTGGGGTTAAAAAAAAATTACTGGTTTACTGGATTTCATTGTTGGCATCAGAATCTTCTGTATAGGATTGAAGATGTGGCTTTACTTCTTAGCTGCAAGCTTAATATGATTTTTGGTACTTTATATCGTTATTCTTTCCTTCTAGAAAATTCAGATATGGAAGTAATGTTGGCAATGCCTAATGTGGAGAGCTTTTCACTTTTTCTGTATGTTCATTTCGTGTTTTTTGCATTCGTTTAAACTATTATTACTGGATTTCATGTTCATTTTGTGTTCATTTCGAGCTTTTCACGTGAGTAAATTTTGCTTTCGCATTATTTTGAAAATCTAGTTAAAATCATTTTTTTTTCGTAAAAAAAAAAATTATTGAATTGGAATTTATTAATTCATGTGTATAAAATTAACTTCCACATTGGAGGTCTTTCCGTGGATTAAATTGCATTATTGATCTGTTGTTGATCTTTTTCTTTAATTTTTCATATACACCATTCTTAGTTCAGATGATTCTTTGATGCAAATGCAATGCATCGAAACCATGTTCCGGAAGTTATCGTCCTCTTGGGATTCAGGAATTCAGTGTTGATGGAAAGAATGGTGCTGCAAGAATTCCACCGGATGACTGAGAATTTTGGCTCTTTAGGTGGGCCTGTATTGAATTTACTTCATTTGAGCTGAAATTCTTACAATGTCACGGGCGGGCAGGGCAAGGAGGAAGCTCCGGTGGAGCAATCTCTACACTTTCTCTTGCCTCCATCCACATGTTCTAGAGTCAGAGGGCCCACATTCCCTTGAAGGCCCTGGTTTCTCACGAATTGTATATTGCAATCAATCCCATCTCGACCAGAAAAAGCCTCTGAAATACCCATCAAATTACATATCAACCACAAAGTACAATGTCATAACTTTCTTTCCCAAGGCAATCTTTGAGCAGTTTAGGCGTGTTGCCAATCTGTACTTTCTCATGGCTGCAATTCTCTCTCTCACTCCCATTGCCCCATTTTCTGCTGTAAGTATGATTGCACCTCTATCCTTTGTTGTTGGACTTAGTATGGCAAAGGAAGCTTTAGAAGATTGGCGTAGATTTATACAGGATATGAAAGTCAATACCCGGAAGGTTAGTATTCATAAAGGGGATGGCACATTTTGTTGTATACCATGGCAGAAAATTCAGGTTGGTGATGTGGTGAGAGTGGAGAAAGATCAGTTCTTTCCTGCGGACTTGCTGCTGTTGTCATCAAGCTATGAAGATGGAATTTGCTATGTGGAGACTATGAATCTGGATGGTGAGACAAATTTGAAGGTCAAGAGATCTTTGGAGGTAACCTTGCCCTTGGATGAAGATGCAGATTTCAAGGATTTCACAGGAACAATTAGATGTGAGGACCCAAATCCTAGCCTCTACACTTTTGTGGGTAATCTTGAGTATGATCAGCGGGTTTACGCTCTTGACCCTAGTCAGATTCTTCTCAGAGATTCAAAGCTCAGAAACACTACTCATGTGTATGGAGTGGTAATTTTCACTGGCCATGATAGCAAGGTCATGCAGAATGCAACCAAGTCCCCCTCAAAAAGGAGTGCAGTTGAAAGGAAAATGGATAAAATAATATACATCCTTTGTACCCTTCTTGTTCTGATATCGCTCATCAGCTCGATAGGATTTGCTGTTAAGACAAAGTTTGGAATGCCAGACTGGTGGTACTTGCAACCAGAAGATACCACAAATTTGTATAATCCATCAAAGCCTATGTTGTCAGGTACTTTCCATCTGGTCACTGCTCTTATCCTCTATGGCTATCTAATACCCATATCACTCTATGTCTCAATCGAAGTAGTAAAGGTCTTGCAAGCAATGTTCATTAACCAAGACATAAACATGTATGATGAGGATACGAGCAATCCTGCTGAAGCTCGTACGTCAAATCTGAATGAGGAGCTCGGCCAGGTTGACACTATTCTTTCTGATAAGACGGGCACTTTGACATGCAATCAGATGGACTTCCTCAAGTGTTCCATTGCTGGTGTTGCCTATGGTGTGGGTTCTAGTGAAGTTGAAATAGCTGCAGCTAAGCAGATGGCTTTTGAAGAGGATGCAGAAATTTCTGGTTCCATGCACAATAACAATGCTCATGATTCTTGGGAGAACAGCGCAAGTGATGTTTCAGGCTCTGTAATTGAACTGCAGACTGTTATTACTTCTGAGAATGAAAAGGAACAGAAACCCATCATAAAGGGATTCGGCTTTGAGGACAAACGACTCATTGATGGAAATTGGCTGAAAGAACCCAATTCAGACACCATATTGTTGTTCTTTCGGATACTGGCACTTTGCCACACAGCAATTCCTGAGCTAAATGAGGAAACTGGCAGTTTCAACTATGAGGCTGAATCACCAGATGAGGGAGCCTTTCTTGTTGCAGCTAGAGAGTTTGGTTTTGAATTCTGTAAACGGACTCAGACAAGTGTCTTCATTCGAGAAAGATATCCTTCTTCTGAGCACCCAATTGAAAGGTCAGAATACAAACATATTTTAGGGTCTCCAATTCGAGTTCTTCACTGTTTTGATTCATGGCATCTAATCCACCTATTCATTGGGACATTTTCAGGGAGTTCAAAATTCTAAATCTGTTGGAGTTTAGTAGCAAACGGAAGCGGATGTCTGTTATTGTTCAGGATGAAAATGGAGAGATTCTTCTTCTGTGCAAAGGTGCAGACAGGTCTGATTTATATGCTATTTTTTTTGTTTGTAGAATGTGTTTTCCCCAAGAGATCTTCAAGTTTTCTAATAGGTCAAGCGATCCATTTTGGTTGTGTTCTCCTAAAGCTACATTAATTTCATCTTCAAATTAACACTCACTGTATGTTTTCTTGCTTGGATCATGCAGCATAATTTTTGACCGGTTAGCCAAAAATGGAAGAACATATTTGGAGGAGACAAGTAGGCATCTGAGTGAATATGGAGAAGCAGGTTTGCGGACTTTGGCACTTGGATATAGAAAGCTAGAAGTGGCTGAGTATTCTAACTGGAACAGTGAATTTCTCAAGGCAAAGACTAATGTAGGTGGTGATAGAGAGGTGATGCTTGAACAGGTATCAGATATGATGGAAAAAGATTTAATTCTTGTAGGTGCAACTGCTGTGGAGGACAAACTACAAAAGGGGGTAAGCTTGTCTTTCTCTTTTGGAGTCTATAATGAGTGCAACTTGGGCAGGTTTGGGTTAGGTGGAGCTAACAGTAGCAAGTCCATGTGTACTGAACATTCAGTCTTAATCTAATCTGACCTGAAGATTACCATGAACTGTTCAACTTAAATCCTACTTGACTTGGGTTGGGTTGGGTTTATTATATCATATAATGCATGCAGAATTTTAAATAGAGGTTAATTTCTCCCGAAAAAAAAAATAAGAAGAATAAAGAGAGGTTAGCAGTAGCAGGGACTGAACTTGCAACCTCTTTTCCTCAACACAACTCTTCATGTTCTTGTTTATTTATCCTAATTTGTGCTTCCAAGTATAGAAATATGCAGGAAAGAGTGATTCTCTCAGGTTTTGTTACATCAAGTCAGCTGAGGCTTCAAACAATTCAATCCAATTTTTATGGGTTTGGTTGTATTTTCTATAACAATTCATCCTGTCTTGATCTTCATGGAAAACCCTATATTACGTGGTCTACAATTGGGCTTCTCAAGTTATGTTCACTTCCTACCCAACCCAAGTTGCAAAAATAGTACTCAACTTACTCTTCTTTTTATTCCTTTGAATTCTTAGTCTTCTTCTTTTCTCAATAGGTTCCCGAGTGCATAGATAAGTTAGCCCAAGCTGGTCTTAAGATATGGGTACTGACAGGAGACAAGATGGAAACTGCAATCAACATAGGGTTTGCCTCTTTCAATGCATAAGTATTCTCTTTAATTATAACTATCTTGTGAAAGGCATAACTTCTTGGCTAGCCCTTCATGTCATAAGATACTGCATTGGATCACTAAAATGAAATTTCTATTGATGCAATGCAGCTATGCATGCAGTCTTCTTCGGCAAGGCATGAAACAGATCTGCATAACAATGAACACCGGGTCAGTAGCACAAGATGCCAACAAGGTATGGGCTTGTTTAGTGTTTTGGTGTCTTGTGACTGTTCTGAATTTATTTAAAATCAAGACACAGGTACATGTAAGCTAAGAAGATGAAATGTGGATGAATAAACAATGCAGGAAACTGATTTCATGTTAGGTTTTATTAATGTATTTGAAATCTGATCAGGCTGCGAAGGAAGACATTATGATGCAAATAACCAATGGCTCTGAGATGATCAAAATGGAAAAAGACCCTGATGCAGCTTTTGCTTTAGTTATTGATGGGAAAACTCTAGCATATGCTTTAGAGGATGATATAAAGCATCAATTTTTGAGCTTAGCAGTTGATTGTGCATCTGTCATATGCTGTCGGGTTTCTCCAAAGCAGAAGGCACTGGTATAATTTTTTCCTTTGTGTTATATAAATTTGTAACCAAGCACCTCCGCCCCCTTTTATTATGTAATTTTCGACTAGTTGTAGATTCCAACCTGTCTTTCCATTGGGAACATTTCTTTTTTACCCCTAGGTGACAAGATTGGTAAAAGTGGGAACTAGAAAAACCACTTTAGCAATTGGTGATGGTGCAAATGATGTTGGTATGATTCAGGAAGCAGATATTGGTGTTGGTATCAGTGGTGTGGAAGGGATGCAGGTTGGTAATATTTTCTATAACTAAAGAAGCTTGAATTTAAATCTCTAAAGACATTTATGATGGTGCAGAATATGTATTTGCAGAAAGTTATTTTCTATGCTTATGAAATATATTAGAACTGATAGTTTTGTTATGCCTCTCAAACTGATTCTTTCAATCTGTTGTGGTTTAATGGTTATTGTTTCATTTTCCCTGCCATTTTTCCCTTTTAAATCATATTTTGATCATTTTTAATCAGTTTTGTATTTGAGATCGTATTCAAAATGTTAGTGGCTGATGATAATCACTAAGCTCATTACCACACTGACTCGGCCTCAGAAACCCCTACTCACCAATCAAAAAAGGATATAGCTGCTTTTCTCTTGCAATATAACGTTTGAAATCAGATCTACCTGACTAGCATCTTAAGATGTGAGGACTCAGTTAGAACGGATCAGTCAATTGGGTACATTGTATAGTGATATATACTTCTAATTGAGCAATCAACCTATATTTGAATTTTGAAATTTATATGCATTCCCATTATTGTGGTATCTAATGAATGAGGCAACAGTTAAGTGGGTCCAAAAGGTCAGCCAAATCTCTTTCTGGCAAGTTAGCAAAACAAGGGTTGTACAGGGAACAGCTTATCTGGCTCAATTGTAATATGCATAGTTAAATAGGATAGGTGGAGTCACCACCTCTAGCCTATGCAAGATAGGGATGGTTTCCCCATTCCCTGTTGGGCACCCAGCCTCCTCAACCTGATTGAGTCAGGGTTGGAGACTGCCCTGGCAGGGATTGGGACAAGGATGGGGAGTGAACAGTGAAGTCCCCATCCGACCTGATCCCCACCATATCATGGAAACAAGGGTAATAATGGAAGGAGGAATTGGTTTAGTGGCCTGATCCAACAAATACCCATATATACACATGTCATCTTGTTTGGAAACTTACAGTTTGGGAGTAAAATGGAGGGTCCTGGTACTGCAGCAGTGTAGTGTTAGTTATTTTATTTGTGAGGAATTGGGTCGTATGATGGAAATAGAAGTGCATCCATCAATCTAATGCATGCATTGGTATTGTATGTTACATCCAAGTTCACAAGTGTTTAGCTTTTTTCAGGCTGTTATGGCTAGTGACTTCTCCATTGCACAGTTTCGGTTTTTGCAGAGACTTCTGGTTGTCCATGGGCATTGGTGCTATAAGAGGATCTCACAGATGGTAAGAGTGTACAAGTGGCTAGCTATATATGTTGGCCGGTGTTGTAATTTTATATATTATTCTGTTTGACATAGACATACACATTATATACAAGTCCAAAATGCCAGGCTATAGCTAACTCATTTTTTTTATTTGGATTGGATTTCATTCAGATCTGTTATTTCTTCTACAAAAATATATTATTTGGCTTGACCCTTTTCTATTTCGAGGCATACACTGGCTTTTCAGGGCAGTCAGTTTATGATGACTGGTATATGCTACTGTTCAATGTCATCCTCACTTCATTGCCCGTCATTTCACTTGGCGTGTTTGAACAAGATGTTTCTTCTGATGTCTGCTTACAGGTTGGTTCCCAGTTCCCGGTAGCGCAGTAGCACTACATTAAATTAATGGTGACTAACTAATCTACAATTAATTCGTTTGTGCTAATACCCATGCACTTGCCTTTTGCAGTTTCCAGCACTCTATCAGCAAGGACCAAGAAACTTGTTCTTTGACTGGTATAGGATATTTGGATGGATGGCAAATGGTTTCTATTCATCCCTCATTATCTTCTTCCCCATCATAAGCATCTTTTATAACCAGGCATTCTTTTCCGGGGGCCATACCACGGACATGGCTGTTGTCGGAACCACCATGTTCACTTGCGTCATCTGGGTTGTGAATTGCCAGATTGCGCTGATGATGAGCCATTTTACGTGGATCCAGCACCTGCTCGTTTGGGGCAGCATCTTCATGTGGTATCTGCTCCTCTACCTTTATGGAATGTTCTCTATTTCAGGGAATGCTTACCAAATCCTTGTGGAGGTTCTAGCCCCGGCACCCATTTACTGGGCTATCACTCTGCTAGTAACGGCTGCTTGTATTCTTCCCTATTTGGGATACTTATCATTCCAAAGATGTTTCAATCCAATGGACCATCATGTTATCCAGGAGATTAAGTACTATAAGAAAGATGTGGAAGATGTACACATGTGGTCCAGGGAACGCTCAAAAGCAAGGCAGAGTACAAAGATTGGGTTCACAGCAAGAGTGGAAGCAAAGATTAAGCAGTTGAGAGGGAAGTTACATAAGAAGTATCCATCTATAGGTGTGCAAACTGTGATATCTGCTTCATAACCATGGCTTATTTATCTTTATTTTTGTTAGGGTTTTGTAGCCAGCATCCTCATTTTTATTCTCCCCCCCACCCCACCCCCCGTTCGGTTTCATTAATTTTCCATTCGATCGGGTACATGGATTGAGTTGGTTCAGGTCCCATTACAGTTACAGATAGAAGGTTGAAGTTGTTTGTACAATATTTATGACACTTGACGACATGCAACTTACGAAAAATGTTAATACATACATCAATAGTTCCTATTACCTTGTCTCCCCTCTACTTATTAAGATTTGGCTGCAAATAAGATTCAAAATATTGGTATTGTGATTTGCATGAACACGGTCGCTTAGAAATAGAAATGTTCAGAAAAGTCTCACAGATCCCACGTTAATATGGCTGTTGGAATACTTTACTTTACATTTATGTTTTTATTCTATTTTGTTAGGGTCTATTTGGCTTGTTAAAAATAGCTTTTTTTGTCATTGTTGTTCTTGTACTTTAACTACAATAAGGGCATAAGGGTCTTTTACCTTTTAATTATGGTCGCCTTATATACAATAATATAATCTGGCACCGCCAAACTTGGTTCTATTTGTCGAACATCTTTCTTCTTTTCTCCCTTCTCTCTTCTTTGTCTCTTCCCTTCTTGTTTTTCTATTGTTCTTTCTCTGTTAAGATGGTATCAAAGCGATTCTATTGCGTTTGAGAGCATATCGAACAAGGTTTTTCCACTTTATTCTTGCCATCTTTTGTAGACTAAGATCAGAAAAGCTGACCTAAGACTGGTACAAGTTTTCTTTTTTCTTTTTCTCTTATTTTGGTTGTGTACCAAGAGAAAACTTTATGAAGCAAGTCTGTTGGATGTTGTTTGAAAAAACTATGAGGTTTAGACCTCTTTTCTTGGATTGCATGATCTTGTACCTGAGAAAGGGATATCTGAAGGACACAAATGACCTGTTATTTCCCAGCTTTGGTGTAATTACAATGTTTTGAGGATCTCTCCTGGTAGTTAATGTGCTTAGGTAATCTGGAAAATTGGTAGGTTGGAACTGTTAATTCTATACAAGTCTAAAATCAATTTAAACGTACATATATACATACATACATATATATATATATATGGAGAATCGGTACTGGTATGTTCAGATTGTGTCCAAATGGAAGTGTGTGCATGTGGATTTCTTCTTTGGTGTGTTTCTAGGACTTTTTTTTGGTGTCAGGAGAAATCCTATGTTGTGTTGAAATTGAATAGTGTTTTTAACCATGTTGAGAATTCTATAACTTCTAGGGTTTCAAAAGGTCAAAATGGGATGAGTAGGGGATAGATATGAGTTTTTCCATTGTTGTAATTCCCTTTAATGGATTAAATTACCTTGAATGATCTAGGGGAATTAAACTCTACATTATTGCTAGGGTGGAATAGGGCATATTATTGGTAAAGTAAAGGAACCAAATATTGGAAATGTTGAACAAAACAGGTGGAACCAAGAAAATGGTATAGTGATGTCATGGCTCTTGGTTTCCATGCTGCCACAAGTAAGAAAGACATTTATATGAGCTGAAACTGCTTGTGAAATATGTGAGCAAGTGAAATCTGCCTATTCGGAGAAGAGGCACTATGCAAAGATATACCAACTGCAAGTTCAATCCTTCACTTTCAAGCGGGGGAGAGAAATCTCTCAATGTACTACTCAGATCTGACATCAATATGGAAGGAACTAGATCATATCAAAATGTGAATTGTGAATTGGAAGTGTAATGAAGATGCAAAGGCCAACAAATCACTTGCCTCCCAACAACGAATATTTGTTTTTCTTTTGGGGTTGAATCTTACATATGAGTCTGTTAGGGTATAAATATTGAGAAGGACTTACCCTCAATTCAGGAAGTTTTATGCCTTAGTTCAATCTGAAGATAGTAAAAAAAGTATGATGAATTGTACAAAGGGGGAGTCGGTTTGAGGAAGTACAAATTCAAAGGCTCTTATAAGAAGGGTGATTCACAAAAGAGAGTGGGCGACAAGGAAAAACTTTGGTGCACTCACTATTCAAAGAGAAAACACACTAGAGACACATGTTGAGAACTTCATGGCAAGCCTAAATGGGCTCAAGAATTGAGCAAGAAGTCAACCCAATAGAATCAGAAGAAATATAATTCAGCAAATGTGGCATCTCAAGAGATTAGTTCCATGGTACCTTAGGAGCGACACTCTAGTTCTGACCCCAACGAAGGGATTATCAACTCTTTTCATGACCATCTGGAGTTATATGGTAAGACATTTCACCAGATGGATTCTAGTCCTACTCCTTTGACCTCCTTTGCGTCTACATCAAGTAACATTACCACTACTTTCCATCTCTCATCTCATACATCTGATTCCCTCTGAATAATTGACTTTGGAGCCCCAAACTACATGATTAGTAAGTCAACTTTATTTCATGCATATAACCTCCTCTTTGGGAGAGATAAGGTGAGATTGGCTAATGGATCATTCTCCATGATAGTTGGTCAACAAACCATATCCCTTCCTTTCGGTCTTATCCTCTCTAATGTGTTATATGTACTTAAATTACTTATCAATTTACTTTTTGTTAGCAGTATTACTCACTCATTGAATTGTTCAGTTACCTTCTTTCCTTCTTCATGTGTGTTTTAGGATAAAGCTTGTCTTGTGGTTACAGAGTCCTTAAATTCATTTAGTAAGAGTCATACCTACTTATAGCATAGTCATCTTTCTTTTGAGTCATTAAAACTTATGTTTCCAGAGTTATTTAAATCTTTGTTAGTTAGTGAGTTATAGTGTTAGACATGTCAATTGAGCAAACATTATAGAAATTCTTTTCCTTTAAGAAATAAAAGATCTGAATTTTTATTTCGTATTTGTTTGTTTTGATGTTTAGGGCCCTGTTACTCTATCTTTTGAGATTGGATATAAGTATTTCATATTTGTCTATTTTCATTTTATGTTCTTATGTGATCTAAAGATGAAGTGCCAAAGATTGTGAAAGATTTTCAACACGTGATTTTTACTAAATTCCAAGATGATATTTATATTTTCCAGCTATACAATGCAAATGAGTACTTTCACAGTGATCTCACGGAATTTTTTGCTTCGTGTGGATCTCTTCATTGGAGCTCTTATGCTAAAACACCTATCAAAACTATGTCGCTGAAAGAAAAAATCGTCATTTCTCAAAGTGGCTCGTGGGTTATTACTCCATATGAATGTTTTGAAATGTTTTTGGATGGATGCCATTATGTGTGTTGCATATATCATCAATAGTATGCCATCTCAGTTACTAGAGTATAAGGCCCTACATCAATTGTTATTTCCTGTGGCTCCTTTATCTCCTATTCCAATGTGTGTCTTTGGGTGCCGTTGTTTTGTTCATGGCTTGTCCCCTACTCGTGGTAAGCTCAATCCTCATGTCATTTCTTATATTTTTCTTGGCTACCCTTTATCTTAAAATGGCTACTAATGCTATGATCCTACTTCATGCAAGTACTATGTCTACATGGATGTTTCCTTCTTTGAAAGTCAACGTTTTTTTCTCAATTTCTCCTTAGGGGGAGAGTAGGGTTGAGGAGAAGCACACATAGGTAAATTACCTCCTCTTCCTAGCCCTCCTCCATCCCATATCTTTCTTCATTGTCATAAGAGCCAATAAAGTTCAAGAGCCATGGAACCTAAAACTATGCAACCAACATCATCAGACTCTCCATAGGCAGATACTCATCATCATCTAGGTACACTTGTTCCCATTGATATGCCTGAACCTCTTGATATTGATCCCCCTGTTATTGATGATCTTAATTTTCATATTGCTAAGAAAAATGGTGTTAGATTCTATGCTACTAATCATCATATCTCTCACTTTGTGTCTCCATATCTCACATTCAAGTCGTGTGTTTCATTCCTCCATTAACATTGTTTCTATTCCTAAGAATGCGACATAAGCCTTATCCAAACCTGAATGGACAAATGCAATGAAGTAAGAAATTAATGCCTTGCACAAAATAACATATGCGAATTGATGAATTTTTCTGAAGGAAAAGAACCAATGGGATGCAAGTGGATGTTCATAATGAAGCATAGGGCTGATGGTATGGTGGAAAGGTACAAAACTCGATTGGTGGCAAAAGGGTTTACATAGGTATATGAAGTAGACTATGCAAAGACCTTTGGTCTAGTAGCAAAGATGAATTCTATCAGAATTCTCCCTTTACTGGCAGTTAATCTTGATTGGGAATTTCACCAGTTTGACATTAAAATGCATTCTTGAATAGTAACCTAGAGGAGGAGGTATAGATGGCTGAGCCTCTAGGTTTTTGTGTCAAAGGCAATGAGCAGAAGGTGTGCACATTAAAAAAAATCATTATATGGATTAAAACAGTCATCTCATACCTAATTAGTAAGTTTCACATAACCGTACACTATATGGGTTTCAAACAATGCTAGTCAGGTCATATTTTGTTTGTGAAGAAAGGTGAAGGAAACGTTGTAGCTTTAATTGTGTATGTTGATGACATAGTGGTCACAAGAAACTAAAAGACTGAAATACATAAGCTAAAAAAATTCTTAGCTACTCAATTTGAGGTGAAAGATCCAGGACCCTTACATTATTTCCTTGAGATTGAAGTCACTCGTTCTCAAAAGGGCATCTTTATCTCCCAAAGGAAATATATATTAGATCTATTAGAGGATATAGGCTAAGGGTGCAGCCAATTGATTCACCATTAAATCTAACCATCAGTCGGGAGATAATCAAGGGAGGTTTTGAAATATGTGAAGAAGTTTTAGAAACTTGTAGTGGGTGTCCTTAGTCAATTCGTACTTAATCCTAAGACAACTAACTTTGAAGTTACCGAAAGGATCCTTAGACACCTCAAGAAGTTCACAAAACCAGGTTTGATATACCAGAAACAAAGGCATTTGATGGTTGAAGTGTATACCAATGCTGATTGGGCAAGAGCAATCGATGACAAAAAGTCTAACAGTGGGTATTGTACCTTTGTGGAAGGAAACTTAATCACTTGGAGAAGTAAGAAGCAAAGTGTGGTGGCTAGGTCTAGTGCTGAAGCAAAATACAAAGTTGTATCTCATGGAGTTGCTACAATCATGTGGATGAAAAACATCTTAGGTGAACTGGGTTTTGCAATTAACAACCCCATGTTACTCTATTATGAAAACAAAGTTGCTATCAACATTGTTGCTAACCCAGTCCTTCATGATAGAACAAAACATATTGAAGTTGACAAGCATTTTATTAGAAAAAAACTTTAAAGCAAATAATTATGCACTCTATGTATCAACTCAGAAGAACAATTGCAAACATTTCACCAAGGGCTTTCATCATGTATAGAATAACAATTTGTGTGACAAATTGGGTATGATTGACATCTATGTCCCAACTTTAAGGGGAGTGTTGGAATAATTTACTTTACATTTATGCTTTTATTCTATTTAGTTAGGGTCTGTTTGGTCTATTTAAAATAGTTTTTTTATCATTGTTTTCATATTTTAACTATAGGAAGAGCATAAGGGTCTTTTCCCTTTTAATTGTGCTCGCCCTATATATAATAATATAATCTAGTGCTACCAAACTTTGTTCTGCTCGCCAAACATCTTTCTTCTCTCTCTCTCTCCTAATTTAAGATTGAATTAACCGTTATGACTAAATTTAAGATATAACATTAGATAAAATAACCAACCAAGATTGGTGCTTTAAAACCCAAACCTCCAAGTGGCATACATTAAAACATGCTATGTATCATTGGGAATAGTAAGAGGCAACATCACTTCGTCTAAAACATGAGGTTATCTCTATTTCAGCAACAGGACTTTGGGGCTAGAGACCTTGAGAGGGAAATGGCCTATGTAGAAGGAATTGGATTCTTGGATTTAGAAGGAAAAAGCGCATTGGAAGAAGCAGTCAAGAATCACTAATGGTGATCAAAATACCCACTATTTCCATGTTCCTTCCAAATCATAGGAGAAACACCATACGCTAGTTGTACGATGATAATGGGAGTTGTACCTCTTCGTCTGCAAGAATAGATGTTACCATGTCTCCCTATTTTCTACAACTACTCAACTCCTCTCAACCAGAGTAGAGTTGGCAATCTTGACCCAACCCATTTGACCCATCCATACCTATCCAATTTATTGGTGGGTCAATATGAGTGGAGTAACCCATGAGATAGAAGTGTAAAGCATGCCAAGCCCGCATAAAGTGTGGGCCTGCTATGCTAGCCCGTGGGCCGTCACGAGCAGTGTCACCCTCCCTGGTGAAAAATTTGGGGGTCGGCTCGGCATGGCCCAAGCCTTTGCGGGCCCATGCCATGCCGTTTCGTGCCACAAGCCAGGCTAGCCCATTTGAGCCAGGTAGGGCCGTGCATCAGGTCAAAGCTATTTATTTAAAAAAATGACAAAAAATCTTAAAATTTTAATTTTTATATGAATTTTGTGTATACAATTGCTTATATATACAATAATTAAATAAACTAGTATAATAAAATAAAAAATTTATTGTATTAATATATTATATGTTATATATTATTATATAATTATAATTTAGATAATATTATATAAATATACATAAATAATATGTGGGCCATGCTTCGGGCTGAGCCATGCCGACCCGCTCGATCGTGCTGTGCCAGCCTAGCCCGTGGACCTAAAACCCTAGGTCTAGCATGGCACTGACCATCATTTCGGGCCTGGCACGGCCCGCAGGTTGTCGTGTTGTATCGGTCCAAATTCGTGCTGGGCCATGGGTGGCACAACTCGATTTACACCTCTACTATGAGGGTCAGTGGAAAAGGGTCAGGGTGGGTTTGGTTGAGGGTACCCATTAGGTTCAGGATGGGCTCAAGTCTATCTATACTTACCAAATCTCAAAAAATGCAGCAGTTGAAGTAACTCGAACTCAAACCTCCTAACGCATCTATATCTCATTACAATTCCAATCCACCATGCCACATTTCAGTTTGACATTAAAAGTGAAATAAAATAGATTTTATTAACTTTCGTGTTTACATGCAATTTTACACAAAAGCATTTCTATAAAAGAAATTTTATAAAGTAATTTTATGAAAAAGACTTTTACAAAAGTACTTTGACACGAAAGCACTTTTATAAAAGTACTTTTACATGAAAACACTTTATGAAAGTACTTTTATGAAAACATTCCTATGAAAGTATAAAAACACTTTCTTAAAAGTACCTTTATGAAAGCACCTTTACACAAAAGCACTTTTATGAAGGCATAAAACACTTACAAAAGTACTTTATGAAAGCATAAAAGCACCTTTATAAACTTTTATAGAAATACTTTTATAAAAGCCCTTTTATAAAAGTCATGCATTTTTTGCATTTTCTGTAATTTTTCGTATTTTTTTGCATCTTTGCTATTTTTTGGTATTTTTTTACATTTTCTTGTATTTTCTGCATCTTCTATATTTTTTTGGTGCTTTAATGCATAATGTTTGCATTTTCTACAATTTCCTAGTATTTTTTTTGCATATTTTTTGCTTTTTCTACAAAAATTTTGAATTTTCTACAATTTTTAGTATTTTTTGCATTTTTTATAATTTTTTGGTATTTTTTATACTTTTTTGAAATGCCTACAAATTTTTAGTTTTTTTTTTTTTTTTTGCATTTTCTGCAATTTTCTACTATTTTCTGCATTTACTTAAAATCTTTGCGTTTTCAGATATATGGGTTTACCTGACTCGTTTTTCTCATGTGGCGCTCTTGAGAGAGATTATTCTCTCAAAAGTTATTATTTCGGGTATACAAGCCATCTTGACCCACTTTTATATTTATAGGTGATTATAGGTGGGTTAGTATGGGTGAGGGTGGTTAAGAACCAATATGAATGGGTCAAATGGATTAATATGGGTGAGTTATGACCCTTTAATAGGGATTGATGATGGGTCAGGGTGGGTTGATGGGTCAATACTAGTGGGTTGGTATTCATTACCCAACCCACCCATTTGCCACCCCTAAACCAGACCTTTAGTGATTTTCCCTACTTGTGCGAATGATAGGGGAAGACGGTAGTGTTTGACATTGAGGCTTATAAATCATCAGGGTCGGAGTCTAGGAGCTTGCATCGTTTGTTTCCATCCCAGGGGATAGAACCATCAATAGGAAACTGCCACACCACCTTTTATTTTTGAAACTTAAATTTAATAAGTCTAGATCACCTATCAACAAAATAAGTTCCAACACCCTACCAACATCATTTGACACCGCACATATGATACATGGTAGGTCCCACTTTTATAGTGGGCCCAAGTTTTATAGTGAGATATGTGGTATCAATTAAGTTGGTAGAGTGTTGGAACATGTTTTATTGACAGGAAATCCAACTAAAATTTAACAGAGTTCAGATTTAGCAGCAATATGGGTTCCAAAACTTATTTTGATTTTAGGGCAAAATATTTAACTTACTCCTTTGTTTAGAAAATGGGCTAAAACTTATTATGTTTGAAAAATTATTTGAAATACCCCTAATTTTTCTAACAATTGACAATGCGTGTATCCTTTAAGAAAAAGGTAAAAAATGATTATTTTACCCTTCGTTCTTATTCACAGAAAGGAAATGTTGGATAATGCTTCGTAATCCTAGAACTCCATTTCAGAAGGCTTAGGACTTTGGGATGTGTTCTGAAATCTGAACTACTCAGTGAAAGAGTGCGTATATCCATCGACTTAAAGATATCGCATTTAGTTTTTTATCTTCCTAATTGAATGAAAAGCTCAGGGAATGAAATGGTGGTGGTGCAGCTGATCCTGTAAGAGGCGTTAAAGGCCCCTGCAATGAACACACCACTGTTAAAGGCCCCAAAGAAAGTTGAGACCCATCACAGAAAGCCTATACATACATAAAATAACACCTTCATAGCCCCTTTTATGTTGCAGGTGAAGTAAAATCCATGCCATTGCCTATGTCTGAAAGTGGAGACCTTATAAGACGAGACCGAATCAGCCCCCTATGAGACTGCCCCAATAATGTCCCACACCACATTTCCACCATGTATTAGGAATATTTTTCGATGATGACATTATCATTTTTAGAAGGGCGTCAGTGAATGGATTGAAGAATGGTGAAAAAAGTGATGCTGAACGGCCGGATAGGAGTGCCATTTTATTGCATGGGTGGTGGTCATGTCATGTGGTCTAATTGCTGGTCTCACAACATGAAAATCTTCAAGTAGAAGGATTTTGACCCTCTCTTAATCATTTTCCAGGCCCAAGCATTTGTTGACCACATTCACATTGTCCATCGAGTATGGAGGTGTTAATCAAAAACCTCACATACATCATGCTCTCTCCCCACCATGGTTTTCAAACCTGATTGGATGGTCGAACCGGTTGAATCAGGAACTGGTCAAGTAACCGGTTCCGTTTCACCCTAAAACTGTTCCCAAGCCAAAAGCTGTGGAATTGGTCAGCAATTCATTGATTCGGGCAATTGAATTGTCAACCCATTGACTTAAAGAATGGTTTTGGTTGCATTTATTTTTTAAAATCAAAATGGGCCATTTGTTCGAATCTAACGGTTGGACTATTTGACCCAAGAACCGATGGGCAAAACAGTTCCGTGTCCGGTCCAATTTTTAAAACCTTTATTCCCACTCCTTAACCCCCCTTAATCTGCAATCTATAATATCAAACAACAACCAACAACCAATAGAAAGATATTTTTAAAGAGAAAATTTCCTAAGTGCAACTTTAAAGCTCCTATTTCTTATTATATTAAGCCACAGTTAAATTGATATCCATTCAACCAAAATCTATATCCGAATTAATATTATTTCATTAAACATGAAAGTAGAGCACTAAGAGTAAAATCATGTTTTCAAAACTAAGGCCCTGTTTGGTTGATGGGAATAGGGGTCTGGAATTAGAATCGGAATGGGCTATTTTGATTCTAATTATTTGGTTGGATGGAATTGGAATTCTATTTCCATTTCTGCTGAAATGGCATTCCCCCATTTGAGGGAATGACCATTCCCTGCCCCTCCCTAGGGAATGAAATCCTATTCTTGTTGATTTCAATTTCCATTCTCATTCCTGTTTGAACCAAACAAATTATAGGAATGAATCATTCTGATACCGATTCTGATAGATTTCGATTTTGATTCCAACTGCTAACCAAACGGACCCTATAAATTTAAGAGAACACTATACACCCAAAAATGTATTTTATTTTGAAAAAACTAGATGAGTGGCACATGCAAAATGGTGGTGGAGGCCAAAGCAAATATTGACTTGTAAAATAATGTTCGTAGACTCACTTTTCATTAAATTGCAACAAGAAACAATTCAAGATGGAGAACTGCCCCAGTTAGCCAATGGATACAACAAGGTCAAGGAGAATGAAGAACATCCTAATATCCTATTTGAAAGACTATTGAAATGAATAGTATTCCTTGTATTATAAAAAAGGGAAAATCACTTACATGAGAATTTCTAAATTTTCACTTACAATTAGGAAATGTGAAACAAAATCTTTCTTTGTAAACATTTTTCTTTAATTTTATATTTTTGTATGAAGGCAATTTTTTTCATTTTTTTTTCGTCATTATTTTTTTTAGTTAGTCATTTATCCATTTGGATATGGGTTTTGTACAATTTGATTTTAGAAGGTTAAGTGTTATTTATGTAGAATGAAACAACACGAAAATGGGGTTTGTGCCATATTTAAGACTTACTGGATATAACTTCAGAAATAGGGAAAATTGGTGTAAAGACTTTCCTGCACTAACCTTGTTTGGCATAGGGAATCAGAATCATACCTTTTTTTTTATAGTATCTTAAGCATATTCTTTAGGCATGTGCAAGCTTGAAAAGCAAATAGTAGTTCAAATTAATAAATTTTACTAGTAGGGACCCATGTCAGGTACATGCTTATGCTTTGTTAAAAGAATTTGAGACAAAAAAAGTTAGAGGTGGAATTTGGATGGGCCTAACCCGAGTCCAGACTAGTTCAATTACAGTTTTTGCACAAGTTTGGTTTGACTGATTTTTCAGATATCATATTGGATTTGGACAAAAAATCTTGGGCCTAAACTAAATTCAGGTTGGGCTTGGGTTGAGGCCTCATATAGTACAATCCAATCTGAGCATGTCCAACGTTTTATGATATTATCAATCTATCCTACCTGGAAATTGGACAACAAAATTCAAATGCTCAAGCCGAAGCACAAATCGAGATGTATTGGGTTAAGCTTGAATTGATAAAAAGAAACAGACCATTTTTTAAACAAATGAATTAATACGTGAATTTCATTCTAATAGTCGTTAAAACATTTTCCCGAAACAGGTTATGGTTTTTCTTATTCAAATCTTAAAAATAAGAGAAGGTAAAGTTATGTATTAACCATTCAGCTGATTCAGCTGGTTCAGCTGTCTTGAAGCATTCTATTCAAAGAACTTCAAATGGCTGAGGGCCCTTTTGGGGAAGCTGAGCCAAAAGTTCAGTTAAATTGGTTGAGCTGCTTTGAGGCGCTCTATTCAAAGAGGCCGAAGCAGATAGTCCCTTTTAGTTTGATATCTTCTAAAGGGCTATACAGTGGGGGTCATGATTTGATCCCAAGTATCGGCTACATTTAACAAGAGATCTTATCAATCACCTGGTTGGCATTATGCCTAAAAGCTGTTCGGACTCGATTCGATTCATAACTCACAAATTTAAACTCGGTTCAGCTCAAATTCGGATCAATTAACAAACGAGCTTATATATGAGATTCAAATCAGCTCAAAATTCAGTTTAAAACGAACCAAACCGAACTCGTCACGAATCAAATTTGAATATCTCGTGAAAGGTAGTCACCCCTACTGGCAGTTGATATGGGCTCTCCAATTTTTTCACCAAATATAACTTAAAGGCTGCCCATGAGGATCCCATCTCTAAAAACCAAAGGCTGTGTTTTAAATAGGCATTGACCAACAGTCCTTCAAATGATTGACACTGTAGGTCATCTTTGATTGAGTTGCTTTCACTGAACTTTTTTGGTGCAAGTGTGAAACCACTTAAAAAGCTTCGGCTAAAAGTCCTATTTCTGAATTTTGATGATAAATAACTATTTTGGTCTTTTTTTTCAGGTTTTACCAAGCATAACTTATGAGTGTTGACATAGGATCCATCACACGAAAGATCTCAAATTTTCAAATGGGCACGATAGTTAATGATTTGAGTTAGAGACTTAAAGCTTGAATTCTATTCAACTCAAAAATTCATATATTTAAGTTCAATTATGAGCTAAGTTCGATTAAGATCATTAAACGATCAAGGAAGATTTGGCCCAACCTTTTGACCATCCAATACGTGGCAGAAACAATAGTTCAGCACAGTAGTACGTTCGAGGCGTGAATCCCGAGCTGGCCCGCCCCAAGGTAGATCGGGCCACACCTCTACCCGAACTCAAGACTTTACCTCGCACACCACTCCAGCACTTCGGCTCCAGGCCGTCGAACTAAACAACCGTACCTGACACCAAAGGAGTTCGTATCCTGAGGCGGCACACTTGACTGACTTAGGATTTGACGCTTGACAACCGCACTTCAACGGCCACCTGCCACCGCCACCTCCAGTCATAGAGATGGCTCCGACAAAGAGAGCAGTGGCGGTTGTCTGCCCCAGCAGAGGTGATGACACCCGAACTGGCAGAAGTGTAGAGGTGATGATACCCAACCTGACAGGAGCTTGGGAGTGAGTGCACGAAGTGGTTATAAAAGTCTCTCTTCCCCCCAGCGAGGAGGTATGTGAACTTTGCAACATCTGGTTTATTATCTTGCCTTTGAGGATACTAACTTGAGCTTCGGAGCACTCTTACCGGGTCCCTCTCCAGAGATACTCGCTTTCTTCCCCGTTTCAGGCACCTTCTGCTCCAGCCAAAGGCAAGATCGTTGACAGCTAGGACCGGCCGGATTGCGCACCATCAATTGGCGCCGTCTGTGGGAAACGCTTCTAAAAGCCTCCTTCTAAAACTCTTATAACCCCATTTTTTCCAAAAACCCCAACACCCATGGCTTCTTCTAGCAATGCCGGACGTAGCACGGAGATGAACGCCACTGGGGAACAACTTCAAGTCCCCGTGGTGTGCATCAGATAGTTCACCATCCCCCTTCCGGTGGATGGGATCCCCAGCCTGAATGCGCCACGAACAGTGGCGCCTGTGAACCTTCCCGCAATGAACAGCCCCCTTCCTCTCTCTATCGAGACAACCTTTACCGAACTAAGTGTTGTCCCCCTGGCGACTAGCCAAAACCAGTTTGATGACTTGATGCAGTGCATGCGGGCAATGCAAGCCCAAATGCAGTAGTTCCAGCAGCATCAACTCCAGCAGCACCAAGTATTGCACCACATCTCTCAATATCACTATCAACAGCAGTTCCCCCAATTGCCTCTTAACCAACCACAACTTCCACCTCGGCACACCGCTCCGAAGCCGGTTATGCCCTCCCCTTAGGGCGGACGCCTTCACCGAGGAGAAGCCTCCCAACTTCAGAAACCCTCCAAGAGTCAGGCCTCATCCCCGGGCCGGAGGGAAAGAAAAATCACCCCCGCCTCGCAGCTCGCCAGCGGGTCGAGAACCTCTTCCGCCAAGTCAGCACCTCGGCACTCCAACTCTGAGATCTCGCCCACGGAGAACCAATTCAGTGTCCTAGCGGCGGACCACCAACAGTCTGGGCCCATCGAGCTTGGCAACACCGAAGCTAGCAACGCCAGTACCAGGCCCACTCAGTAGTGGAGACACTGGTGGAGTTGTCGAACTACCACCCGCATCCTGGCCGAACTCCGAGGTAAAGAAGAGACAAGCTCGGATGAGGTAAAAGTTGCCCCTATTCTCTCAGTCCCTTCCCCCCTCTCACCAGAACTCCTTGCAATCCCCATGCCCAGAGATTTCAAACTCCCCCCTTTGGACAAGTATGATGGGTCATTCGACCCCAACGACTACGTCGATGCCTTCCAGTCCCAAATGCACCTGGCAAGGGCCAGTGAATCATGCATGTGCGTGGTCTTCACCACCACCTTCAGGGGGTGGCCCGCACCTAGTACAGGAATCTGGCCCCCAGGTCAATAAGAAGCTGGACCCAGTTCATGCAGGTCTTCACCGCACACTTCGTTACCAACAAGCGGTGCTCCAGAACGGAGGAGAGCATCTTCGGAGTACTCTAGAGAGAAGGAGAGTCCATCCGGGGCTACATCAAGCGATTCAACGATGCATGCTTGCAGATACCGCAACTGGACCCCGCAGTGTAGCTTGCAGCAGCCAAGAGAGGAGTGACACACAAGGAGTTCAAGTGGCACATGGTAGTTAGCCAGCCCGCGACTATAGCTGAATTCCTCAAACTCGCGGATAAATTCATGAGAACAGAGGAAGAGATCAACCAGAGAACCGAGAGCCCTCCAACCCATATGACAGAAGGAGGAAAGATCCAGCTCGGGAGACGAAGCCGAGCCAGCCGTTTCGAGCTCCCTTAGCAGCTCAGACGGGCTACACACCCTTAAACGCGAAGCGGGCTGAGATCTTGATGACGATCAAAGACGCCCCATACGTAAAGTGGCCACCTCGCCTAAAAGGGAACCCCAACGAGAGGAACAAAAACTTATACTGGAGTTTCCATAGAGACCACGGTCATAGTACCAAGCATTGTAATAATCTCCAGGATGAGATAGAGGGAATCATCCGTCGCGGGTACTTAAGAAATTTTGTACAGCATAGCAATAATAATAATAAGACAAGTCGGCAAGGGGAGCACGGTAAGGATGCCCCCGAGTCCAGTGGCAGGCCGACCGAACTGCCGCAAAGACAACCTTCAGAGGAGAGGCCAGTTTGGGGAACCATCCACGTGATAGTGGGAGGTTTGGTAGTCACGGGTTGCCCTTCGGCAACAGCCCGGGCGTCAGTTCGCGAAGCTGCCCGAGAAGAACAGAACCCTCCAAAGAGGCCAAAGACGGAGGAACCCATTTTCTTCACAGAAGACGATGAGCGAGGGGTCCACTAACCCCACGATGATGCACTTGTCATCAAACTCAGGATCAGCGACTTCAAAATCAGGCGCATGCTTGTTGATTCAGGCAGCTCGGCGGACATTCTCTTTAAGTCGGCGTTTGACCAGCTTCAGTTGCAGAGAAGCGAGTTGTAGCCCGCAAACACTCTTCTGGTGGGCTTCAGCGGAGAGGAAGTCAGGCCCCTCGGGAAAATAACAGTACCAGTGGAAGTCGGCACATGGCCCTATGCGGTCAGACTCAACCACGATTTCCTGGTGGTTGCGACCCCCTCCCCATACAATGCCATAATAGGGCAGCCAATCACTCATATCCTACGGGCAGTGGTCTCCACCTACTACTTGGCAATGAAGTTTCCTACAGACTTCAGTGTGGGGGTAGCACAGGGCAACCGACTCGAGTCTCGCAAGTGCTATGTTGCCACCCTGAAGGGAAAAACCAAGGTGGCCGATGACCTCAAACTGGAGTGGCCTACGAAGAAAGGCGAAGAACGAGCTATGCCCACAGAAGAAACGGTCGCGATCCCAACTTCAACTGCAAACCCAACTCGGATGCTACAGATCGATGCTTCCATCCAGGAACCTCTACGATCTGAACTGGTAAGTTTCTTACTTCAAAATTTAGATATTTTTGCATGGTCCGCGGCCGACATGCCCGATATTAACCCCAGCCTTATAACTCACAAACATAATACTGACCCAGTAGTCAGACCCATTAGATAGAAAAAATGCAACTTTGCCCCAGAATGCTGGAGGGCGGTCGACGAGGAGGTCGAAAAGCTCCTCGCAGCAGACTTCATAAGGGAAGTTCACTACCCGAGCTGGGTAGCCAACCCAGTGCTAGTAAAAAAGGCAAATGGCAAGTGGCGCATGTGCGTTAACTACACCGACCTGAACCGAGCCTGCCCGAAAGATTGTTTCCCCCTCCCCAGAATTGACCGCCTAGTGGACGCAACCTCGGGACATGAGTTGCTAAGCTTCTTGGATGCCTACTTGGGCTACAACCAAATCAGGATGGACCAGTCCGATGAGGAAAAAACCACCTACATAACTGAGTTGGGCCTGTACTGCTACAATGTCATGCCCTTCGGACTGAAGAATGCCGGGGTGACCTTCCAAAGACTCGTGAATAAGCTATTTCAGCACTTAATTGGCACGAAGATATAATGTTATGTAAATGACATGGTCATCAAGACACAGTTTTCGCATGAATTAATACAAGACTTAGATTCTGTCTTCCAAATTCTGCGTCAATTTAGCATGAAACTAAACCCAAACTAGTGTGTCTCTGGAGTCACCTCGGGTAAGTTCCTAGGGTACATCATCAACCGGCGCGGTATTGAGGCCAACCCGAACAAGATAAAGGCCATCCTAGATATGAGACTACCCCGAAAAGTAAAAGAGGTTCAGAGGCTAAATGGCCGCATAGCCGCTCTAAGCTGCTTCATGTCCAAGTCGACAGACCGCTACCTGCCTTTCTTTAAAGCAATTAAAGGCAAAGGGTTCAAATGGACCCGAGATTGCCAGCTCGCGTTCAACGAGCTTAAGAGCTACCTCGCTAGTGTGTCGGTCCTAACCAGGCCCGAGGAGGGCGAGGTCTTGGAACTATACCTCTCGACAAGTGATGAGGTGGTCAGTTCAGTACTAATAAAAGAAGTAGATCGGGTCCAACGACCCATCTATTATGTTAGTAAAATTTTGCAGGGAGCAGAGACGAGATACCCGCAGATAGAAAAGCCGGCATACGCACTGATAATTACAGCTTGAAAACTCCGCCCATATTTCCAGGCTCACATTGTCATCGTCTTGACTGACAAACCTCTAAGGCAAGTCTTACTCAAGCCCGAGGTTTCCAGTCGACTGACGAAGTGGGCCATCGAGCTCAGCGAGTACAACCTCCAATATAAGCCACGAACTGCTATTAAGGCCCAGGCCTTGGTAGATTTCATCGCCGAGTGCACGTTCAGCCTCGAAGTCCCTAGGCTGGTTGAGCCCGAGATACCCAGTTCGGGTTAGCCCAGGGCTCCCAGGCCAATAGAGTCTAAACCCCATGAAGTAGCAGCTAGGGTGGCATCTCTCCTAGTTAGGCCAAATGTGAACTAGGATGAGGAGCCATGGATCCTTCATGTAGATGGCTCCTCGAACCAATAGGGCAGTAGGGCTAGAATAGTCCTACACACCCGGGTGGCACAAAATTGGAATACGCGCTACCTTTGAGTTCGCGGCATCCAACAATGAGGCAAAGTACGAGGCATTGATAGCCGGGCAGGCCCTAGCACAAAAGGTAAGAGCAAAACACATAGTTATCTGCAGCGATTCCCAGCTTGTGGTCAACCAGGTTACAGGCAAATACGAAGCACACGAGCCAACTATGATCGCTTACTTGGCAAAAGTAAAGGAGGCTTTGCTCAATTTCCAGTCACACTTCATCATGCAAATCCCGAGGTCAAAGAACATTGAGGCCGACGCCCTATCCCGGTTAGCCAACACCAATCACAACGCCATGAGAACCGTGTACATAGAGGACTTATCTCGGCCTAGCATTCTCAGGGGGGGGGGGCAGAGGAGGTCGCTCCCATCCTTGAAGCAGAGCCAAGCTGGATTGACCCACTCGCGAGCTTCTTGCTAGATGGGACCCTCCCTACGGATCACAATGCAAACAGAAGGGTGCAGCGCCAGACAACCAAATATGTCATAATAGACGAACGACTGTACCGACGGTCCTACATGCTCCCCTACCTGTGTTGCTTGCGACCTACTGAAGTCGAGCTCGTACTCCACGACACTCATGAAGGTCTATGTGGCGGACACTTGGGAGGTAGGGCCCTCACCCAGAAGGCACTTTGGCAAGGATACTACTGGCCAACGATGAAGGCAGAGGCCATCGAGCTCGTCAGAAAATGCGACAAGTGTCAGAAGCATTCCAATTTCCACCATCAACCTGCCGCCGACCTCAAGTACCTCACCAGTCCATGGCCCTTTGCGCAATGGGGCATCGACCTCCTGGGGCCGTTCCCGCCAGCAACAGGTGGAAAGAAGTTCCTAGTGGTGGCGGTAGATTACTTCACAAAGTGGGTAGAAGTTGAACCTCTCGCAACAGTTACAGTTCGAAACATACAAAACTTCCTTTGAAAGAACATAGTATGTCACTTCGGGTTACCTCGAGTACTGATCTCTGACAATGGCAATCAGTTCGAGGACATCAAGTTTTAGGAATGGTGCCAAGATATGGGGATTCGGCAGAACTTCACATCGGTCGCGCACCCGCCGACAAACAATCAAACAAAAGTGATGAATAGAGCTATCCTCCGCGAACTAAAAGCGAGACTAGACCGAGCTAAAGGGTTGTGGGCGGACGAGCTACCAAGTGTTCTATGGGCTCACCGAACTATGGAAAAAACTACCATGGGAGTGACCCCCTTTAACCTCACCTACAACGCTGAAGCGGTAATCCCGACGAAGATCGAAGTACCTACACTGCAACTAGAAGCATATGACGATCAGACAAATGGAGATGAGCTACGTACCAACCTTGACCTATTGGACGAGGTAAGAGACCTCGCGTACATCCGAACTGCAGCTTACCAGCAAAGAGTAGCACGGTACTACATTGCCAGAGTAAAAAAGTGAAACTTCCGTGTCGGTGACCTGGTTCTCCGTAAGATCATGGCACCCGAGCCTGGCATGGGCAAACTTGGACCGAATTGGGAAGGGCCCCCCTACCTAGTAAAGAGGGCGACCGAGGGAGCATACGAGCTCAAAACATTAGAGGGAAAACAAGTACCCCGAGCATGGAACGTCGCTAACTTAAGACGATACTACCTATACATTACTAAGTGAAGTGGACTAGGAGTCGCTATCAGAGCCTGAGGGTTAGAATGACGAGCTAACAAGGACCTCGGCACCATAAGATTTTGTCACCTCTTCATGGACATGCAAAGGCAAAACGATAACGAGCTAACAAGGACCTCGACATCTCATTATCAAAAGCATATGGTCAGTTCAGTAATATAGTCAGTTCGGGAAAAAGAGGGTGACAACAACTTAGTCAAAAGAACGTTTCATTACAAAACACTCAATTTACATTCCGAAAAAAAAAACACTCTATTTACATTACAAAACACTCTGTTTACGTCCCAAATAGTCCGACAATCTCAATCCTCACCTTTGGAAGGCACATCGACGATACCCGAGGGTCCTGCCTCATCCTCGGAATTTGGTTCACCATCAGCCACATTGGCCATCTCTTGAGTAATGCACGAAGTAGTTATGGCACTGATGTCGAGCTCGGGGTACGTGTTCCTGATCATCCACCGGCTCAGTTTAAAACCCCTTCTGTACGAGCCCATCATCAGGTCATCAAAGCACGGCGAGGCGATATAGTCTTCAACGACCTTCTTCTTGGCATCCTCGATGCCTTGAGAAAAAATCTCTGCTTTCTCCCTAATATCCTCTTGAAGGTATTCAACCAGGTGCTGCAAGTCCAGCCTCAGCCTCGGTGTCTCTCTGAGACCTCGCCAGCCTGGCCTATGCAGCACGAGAAGCCACTTCGGCAAAGCAGAAAGCCTCCTCAGCAACTCATGCCCGCCTTGAGATCCTATCCGCTTGAATCGCTAAGACATGAATGGAGGAGTTCACCTACCAAAAGGAAAAATAACAAGAATGAGCAACAACGAGAAAGGTAATGGCAAGGAGCCCAACAAGAAGTCGTTGACTTACCACCATGGCATGAGAGGTAGCACGCCCGACTATATGGTTCAAAGGAAGCTCAGTCCAAGCTGCGACCTCCTCGGGGTAAATGGCCTCCCTACTTTTTTGAAGAGCGTGGTTCGACGACAACACGCTCCTGAACTCGCCTTGGCCTCCCGAGCCTGAAGGCCCAGCTCGCATATAAGCGGTCTCGTGTAAGGAGCCCCCATATAAGCAGCCTCGGCATAAGGGGCCCCTGCCACTTCTTGTACGGGAGGGGCCATCTCGAGCTCCTTGGGCGGATCTGCTGGCGGGTAGCCTGGCACCTCGGGCTCCGCATCATGGGGCAGTTCGGCACGAGTCCGTTTGGCAACTCGCTTCCTCCTCTTCATGGCATGAAACAAGTTCCCACCACGAGTCTTCTCTGCGTCCATCGCACCTGCACACAGAGCTCGGCATCAGAAAAAACAAAAGAACAGAAAGCAAAACAAAAGGCAATCCTCTGAGCAAGGAACCTACCCGAACTCAGGCCGGCCTGGATGAGCTTGGCCTTAGTCAGATAATGGTGGCATTTTAGCCCAAGCCGGGCCCATTCCCGAAGGCCCTTTCGCCGTCTCCCTATCTAACGTAACACCGGCATCGAGGGCAGCCATCCCCCACCCAGTTTGGAACGGCCACCCCATTGCACTTAGCACCCCGAAGTAGTCTCGTTTCCATGCTGGGACCTTGTTGGGAAGATCGTGTAAAAGCTTGAAACTCGGGTGAGGAGACAGGTAGTACACCCGCCTATGCCCGGGAAGGGGACCCGCTTGCTTCTTAAGCATCAAAATGGAGGAAAAGATCTCAAGGTCTAAAGGCAAAATTTGTTCGCAGAAGAGGGAGATAGTCCCAACCAAATTTTGGATAGAATTTGGGTGGAGCTGACCAACGGTAATGCCGAAGTGGTTCATAACCTCGACGATGAGGGGGTGGAATGGTAGACGCAACCCAGCGGTGAGCTGCTCCCGGAATATCACAATCTCGCCAGGACTTTGTTCCCAAGGGAAGTCGCCCGAGAGTATAAAGTAAGTGTACTCCCTAGGCAAGTTAAACTGGGTGATAAGGGAGTAAAGCCCCTCAGGCATCATGGTTGAGGGCCCAAACTTGTCCAATGTTCGACCTCGACGGGAGGAGGATGCCAAACTACCCGAGGCGACTCGGCCTACGGGTTTGAACTCTTCCTCGAGCTCTACCTCGGGTTCACTAAGGCTGTCGGGGGTTGCAGCTCGGTTCGTAGACTTGCATCTGACCCCCTCGAAGAACTGTTTGAGCTATCCAAGCTAGACATCGGGAAGAAAAGAATACCAGGGAGAAAGCACCGACTCACCCGGAAAAAGCAAACGGACTACGGAAGGTTGATGCGAGCTAAAAAGACTTGGACACGAGCTGGAACTTGGATGCGAGCTCAAGAAGCAAACGTAGGAGACTGGCAATGGAAAGCGACTGGGGTTCCCCACCATTTATACCCACTGTGACCGAAAACCGACGGTTCTGATCGAAGCAAATCCAACGGCCCACGATCAAGCTGACCGCATGCCTCCTAAGACCGAGACGTGACTGGTCGCACGTCTTTCAAAACTGAAGCAACGTCGACGCACGTCTCCCCACATTAAAGGTAGCAGCGGCACATTTTTCAAATTTGAAATAACGCCCGCTGGCACGTTTCCCAGTCGCGCGTTTTTTAAATTTTGAAATAAATGTGCATTGTCACGTCTCTTAGCATTAAAAGACGAACTGGCGCATTCCCTGACTTTTTTGGTGCTTGAGAAACCCAGAGATCTCCTGACGAATGCACACTTCGTGCTATCAGTAAACTAGTTCGAAGTACGGGTCAAATCCACCCGCCACCTCGCAAACTCCCCGCGCCAGGGCAAGCCCCTTAGCGCGAGGATTGGGGGGCAATTGATGAAGGAAGATTTGGCTCGACCTCTTGACCACCCAACACGTGGTAGAAGCAACAGCTCGGCACGACAGTACGCTCGAGGCGCGAACCCCGATAGGAGGAACCAGTAGTCCGAGCTCCCCAAAAGGGGCCCGAACTCCCCCTTTGACCCCGAGCCTTACGAGGAGCACAAGGGGCAACAACCCGAACTGGCCCGCCCTAGGGCAGTTCAGGCCACACCTCTACCTGAACTCAAGACTTCACCTCGCACACCACTCCAGCACTTTGGCTCTAGGCCGCCGAATTGAACAACCATACCTGACACCAAAGGAGTCCGTATCCTGAGGCGGTGCACCTGACTGACTTAGGACCTGACGCTTAACAGCCGCACTTCAACGGCCACTTGCCACCGCCACCTCCACCTCCAGTCATAGAGACGGCTCCGACGAAGAGAGCAGTGGCAGTTGTCTGCCCTAGCAGAGGTGATGACACCCGAACTGGCAGAAGTGCAGAGGTAATGATACCCGACCTGACAGGAGCTTGGGAGTGAGTGCGCAAAGTGGTTATAAAAGGATCTCTTCCCCCAAGAAGGAGGTATGTGAACTTTGCGCCATCTGGTTTATTATCTTACCTTTGAGGATACTAACTTGAGCTTCGGAGCACTCTCACCGGGTCCTTCCCCAAAAATAATTGCTTTCTTCCCAGTTTACACCTTCTGCTCCAGCCAAAGGCAAGAATTGCGCACCATCACTAACCTTTTAAGTTCAGCTTTGTTTGAATTTGCAAACAGTAGAATAGTTTATAAAAAAAAAAAAACGGAAGGAAAACTCGATTCAGCCACGATGTGGGGATGTCCAAATTTTTTTAGATGTATTTAGCGGGTCCATGCCCACAATTTCCGGCCCATCCAATGCTTTGATATATATATATATATTTTCCCTAATCTTCTTCTAACATTAAAAAGTCAAAACAACCACATGTTTACAGACAGTTTTTTATTGCCGTCTATTGGACGGTTAAGATTCTTCTTACCAAATTGATCATCGATCAGAGTTATCAATATCCAGAGACAAGAAAGATCTCACGGTTGGAATCAATGTCCAGCCAAGAAAGAATCATCAGCTTTTCTCGCTCGTGGTTCGCCAGCCACGCACTGTATCAATCGTGTTGACTGACACGAAACGGATGGTCTCATCACTGGACAAGTTCCAAAGTAGTAAAGTACCATCCACCTTCAATAGAGAGAATACGATTGACTGGACCACGCAGCACTAAAAATGGGTCATTGGCCCATTATTGCAGTTCTAATCTCCGGGCCCAGCCCAACTCTGTCGATTTCACACACCACTGGTCCACTGGCACTGCACCCGGACCCGGGTGCCAATTCCTCGCTGTATTTTACGTTACGTTTCTCGCTCGAACCAGAAATCCAGAAAGCCGAGTGGGAGATGGCTGAGTGGCTTGGGCTTGACGGATGGCGTGAAGGAGGAAGCAGAGAAAGAGAAATTATTATTTAATTGATTATTAATTTTATAATTAATTTATTTTAGATTAGTCACTCATTAGTCATTATTAGGGCAGTAGATTATGAAAGGGATGAAGGAAAAGAAGAAAAAAAAGAAAAAACCCTATGTCATGTTCTTTCAAAGTCCGCTTCGATTGGATCGAAGCGTGAATAGGGGTGATATCATGACTCTTCCTCTTCTCTCTCTCCTCCTTTCCTTACTTCTTCCTTCTCTCTCCTTTGCTTTTCTGCAACCAAAACCTCCGTTACAATAAGCCCCAAAGGAAAACCCTAGATCTCCTTCCTGATCGCACCCTTCATCAATCTCTCTGCCTTCTCTTTTAGTCATTTTTTTCTATTTTGGTCAAACGGTCTTGTAGTCGTCTGTTTATGTTTCGTTGATTTAGCAACAAAAGTCGTTCTGCGTTTCTTCTCGGGCCGATTGCCATGGGCCTTAGATTGGCCTACTGGTTTCGGCGTTCGTTTGTTGTTCGATTCGGAGAATTGGAGAGGATGAAGCGGTTGACAGGGTTTGAGTGGCTTTGATTTTCTTTGTGTTATTCTATCGGGATTCGGGAGTTAAGGTTTCGACTCTGCTTGGGAGTTTGAATTTCGTTGATGGAGCCTCGCGTGGGGAACAAGTTCCGACTGGGTCGTAAGATCGGTAGCGGCTCGTTTGGGGAGATCTATCTTGGTTAGTTTATTTATGATGCTTATTTTTTTTTGTTTCATGTTTTTTTCTTGTTTTGTCAGCTGTGATTCCTCCGTGTTTTTTTTTTTATTTTTTATTTTTTTGGTTCAGGTACCAATATTCAGACAAACGAAGAGGTTGCCATTAAGCTTGTAAGTAGCTTTACCACGTTGACTTAAAAAATACCAACTTTCTCCCTGCACCAGGTGAAAGAAGAGCCGGTTTCGGTGTTCTATTTTCCTGTATGTGTGGGTAGGTGGGGATGGGTGCATTTGATGCTTCAGGTTAGATGCCAGGCGTCTTAATTCTGAGTTATTTTGAATATCTTTTCCTCGCGTCAGTTTGTTTTTGTTCTGGTAATAAATTTTATTCGTCATTCTGTTCTTCCGTCTTTATTCATCTCAAACAGCTGCACGCATCAGTTATATCTTTACGTGGAATGTTCTCTGTGAATGTGTCAGACATGCTTGACTATGCAAGTGGGCAATAAAATGAACATCGGGCAAATTGAACTTATGGTTGACAAGTATGTCCCATTTAGTACTGTTATAACATAGAAACGGTTAATTTATTAAGACATAATTTGCCTAATTTAGCAAAGAGAGAACTTGTCTAGTTTTCCAGAAATTTTATTCTGGGTTTTGTAGGCGCATGCTTCCCCTATAATTTTCGAGCTGCAGATCTTGCAATAAGCACGTGGGCCTAAGAAAAAAATGTTTGTAGGCATAAATGATTAAAGCATGATATAGTGGTCTGAGAAACTTTTAGAGGAGCACATAGCAATATGCAATTATGCATCAGGTTGTGCTTTGGCAAGCTCTAGGGGCTTTGGTTGGAATACAAACATAGAATATCAGGAAGATGCATTGAAAGCTCTGGTTCCTTGGAATGTGCATAGTGGGTGAAATGGGAAGAGAATGATACTGTGTAACAGCATCAGGATCAAACCAATACAGAGTCCATGGTTCGTCCAGGAATCATTTTCAATCCTCATGACATCCATACCCGCCTGTGTCTTGTGAGCTAGGCCATCCTGACGCCAAACCCAAGTCAAGCAGATCAAATTGCATGGAGCTCTTTCATAAGTGACTCTGTTTGCATAGTGCTCTTAGCATAATTTTTCCTCAAAATATTGTCATGTGCCAAACAAAGTTCTATGGAAAATTAGGTTCCGGTGGAGTTCATAATATTTAAGTGTACTGCCTGGAGTGCTAACTAGTTGGGTCATTTCAATGGTTTTCTCACTTCCTCTATGTGCATTAAATGGTTAAAAGTTAAAGCTAATGATAGGTCTGGTATAATAAGTGCATAGTCCTGTGAACTTATTCTGCTGCACAGCATAAATCATTAGGTCATTAGGTCATCCTGTGAATTTATTGACCTTTACTTGAGGGCAATGTTTCTATAAATCATTAGGTCATCCTTGTTAGTTTAACAAGCCACTCAACTCAACTTTGTTTCTTATGTAATAATTTTCGAAGTTGCACTATCTAGAAATATGCAACTGTGATGATCAAATATAGTACAAGGTAATATTTGCAGACTACAGAGCAAAAATAAAATTGACTGTCTCAACTGCGAATATGCTTTCAGTAATTTTTTTACCAATCCTTGATCATAAGCACTGCTGCTGACTACAAGCACAATATACTGATTTAGTTTCTTGACTTCTCCTCAGGAAAATGTCAAAACAAAGCATCCACAATTACTATATGAATCAAAGTTGTACAGAATTCTCCAGGGAGGAAGTAATAAAAATATTCATTTGTTATAATTTTTTAATGGCCGTTGGAGATGGCTGTCTAAACAAACTATTTCTGTTTGCAATTTTTCATATTTGGCAGCTGGAATTCCAAATGTGAGATGGTTTGGTGTTGAAGGAGACTATAATGTTCTTGTAATGGATTTACTTGGACCTAGTCTGGAAGATCTGTTCAACTTTTGCAGTAGAAAGCTCTCCTTGAAGTCTGTTCTTATGCTTGCTGATCAGATGGTAGGTTTCATATATATTTGCTCACTTTCCAGCACATGATGTGTCTTCAGTTTCTCCAGTGTCTGGCAAGCCTGATGCATATGATTCACTTCAGATCAATCGAGTTGAATTTGTTCATTCAAAATCATTTCTGCATCGAGATATCAAGCCAGACAATTTTCTAATGGGCTTGGGAAGGCGTGCAAATCAGGTTTTGCATTTTTTTGGTGTTTTTGTTATCAAGAATCTAATGGGTCTTTATTTCTAATGTACTATGTGCTGTTCAATTCCATATAGGTCTACATCATTGACTTTGGTCTGGCTAAGAAGTATAGAGATACATCAACCCACCAGCACATTCCTTATAGGTGTGTAGCTTAACTATTATTTAATGGATAAACCTGTTATGTACTTATGTTTCAAGAGTTTGATATTTTGGCAAGCCTGTTTTGGATGATTTGTATTAGCAGTGCAAGTCAGGCACTTGATTTGAAGAATTTAAACTAATTTGGACCTGGGCCCTTGGTCCAGGCCCCCTGAAATTTTAACAAATGATCAACCTAAGCCCACCCAAGTTGCACCCCTAATTCATATGTATTAGCATGAATTATATCAATACTTATTGGATATATAGTGCTTTTTACAATCTATACTTTATGCGGTTGAGGTTATTGGGTTCTTCTATTGGGCTATTGCATTGCTTTTTAATTTTGAAGTATTTCCATTGAAATTCATTTTCCTAGCATTTTCTATTCATCAGAAAAGGGAAAAAAATCTACATGTTTCTTAAGATATCTTAGAACTTATTTTTCCCTTTTAGATGTATCAATGTGAAGCTTATTGTTTCATTGCTCACTCCATCCATTGTGGATGTTCCATTGTTAAAAATATTTTGTGGTTAGATTTTGACCCCTTATATTATTTTACTATGTTACATTTTCTTTAAACAATATAGCCCTTAGGGTCATGCTTCAGAACTGAATTTGAATATACAGGTTGTTAAGGACTGAGCAACTTTCTACTAATATTAGAAAGAGAATCAAACAACTGATTAGTCCAGTTTTCACCTTTATGTGTGGTGACTCAAATCCCGAACTCATTTTAGGGAATTGCTATGTTTTTAGAACACAACTAGTCTCTAAACATAGATCTTTCTGAACTCTGAAGTGGGAGGTCTAATTGGATTAGCACCTGAATAATTTGATATACGGACATTGCCAGGCCTATTAATCATGGATAAAAGCTAACTAGAGTGTAAGCACCCCTAAAAGATGGGGAAAAGTATGAAATTTTTATTTTGAAATGCACATCTATAATGTATGAAGTGGATACTTGCCTTGATTATAGTGCAGGTCATAAAAGTCAAATTTGATAACATAATATTAACTTATATTTTTACCCTTTACTTGCACATGAGCATACCATGTGGTCATGTTCCCTTACACTAGTTTGTAGAATTCAAGAATATTTTTACTTTGGGTTTGTGCATGTATATTATATATTTTACATACATTTTTGCATGTATAATATGCTGAATTTTTTTTGCAATTTTTTCCAAGAGCAAATAGGTTTTAACAGATTTGCCTCCTTAGCCCCTTCTTAGTGGTTACTCTTTTTTCTATGGAAATGTCCAGTACTGTTGAACATCTTATTATTTAGCACCAAAATATTGTACATAAAGGCTAATAGCATATTCAGTCTACCCCTCCCAAAACCCTAGATAGCCGAGACCAACATTGGGTAATGACCTATTTTACGGTTTTTACCCTGCTTTTATTTTTTCAAAACAACTAGCCTGCATCTCATTTTAAGTTCTTACGTTACTCTGTTTGTAGTTAAAATGTGAAAAACATAGCAAATAATTTTAAGCTCATACATTCTCTTGATGCCATCATAAACCTTGCAGAGAAAATAAAAACTTAACGGGAACTGCAAGATATGCAAGCATGAACACTCACCTTGGTATTGGTATGTGCTGTACATTTTTGGCATGCATTTATGACTTTGAGCTTTCTATCAAACATTAGTCCATCAAGCATGTTTTGTATTAATGAATAGTTGAAATTATGTCAATTTCAGAGAAATCTTGATTAGTTTCTTTCTTTGATCATGTTGTCCTTGGATTGCATAGAACAAAGTCGCAGGGATGATTTAGAATCTCTTGGATATGTTCTTATGTATTTCCTAAGAGGAAGGTACGATTTTCCTGCCCCTTTCGATATAAGGTTTGGATTTCTCTGTTAAATAATTTATTTAGTTGTGTGTGCCCTGTTTTTTAGTCTTCCTTGGCAGGGACTCAAGGCAGGAACCAAGAAACAAAAATACGAAAAGATTAGTGAAAAGAAGGTTTCCACTTCTATTGAGGTGAATTTCTCTCTACTGTAAGATCCCTATTCTGCTTCTTCAGTATAATGAAGTTATGACTAGAAAGACCATTGCTGCTTTTCAGGCTCTATGCCGGGGTTATCCTACAGAATTTGCATCTTACTTCCATTACTGTCGTTCACTACGATTTGATGACAAGCCAGACTATCCCTACCTCAAGAGAATATTTCGTGATCTTTTTATTCGTGAAGGTAAAGTTTTCTTATTCCTTGTGTTCTATTACTTTAAGTGAATTAGAAAAAAACTAGGAGAGTGATGCTAGGGCTCAGATTGAAGGAAACTCTTTTAGCAACATCAAGTTTGAGTTTCATACCATCTGATTGTGCCATTATTTCTTTTTCTTGTAGGTTTTCAGTTTGATTATGTGTTTGACTGGACCATTTTGAAGTATCAACAATCACAAATTGCCACTCCTTCTCGTGCTATTGCAAGTGATTCTGTAGCATTATTTTCCCTTTCTTTGTCCACAAACTATTTGCTCATCTAAATAATGCATTGTCTTATAGGGTCCTGGTGCTGGAACTAGCTCAGGGATGCCCCCCGCAATTGCAAATGCTGACAGACAATCAGGTGGCTTTCCAGCACTGTTTTTTCTTTTTCTTTTCATTTATTTTGTGTTCATTTTTGTTTGTTTTTATCTGATTATGGGAAGTAGAGAGTAACTTCATCCTTTTGTATCCATTTATTATCTTGACATGGCAGATTTCGTTGCTTAGAACCATCCGTTCACGGTTATTTCCCAATGCCTGTTTTGATCATGTTCTATTTCTTTCTTTTTTTTTTCTGTTAACGGTGCCTACGTAAAACTTTTTATATGTCCATGTTCTGCTCTTTTGATGACCTTATTTTACAATTGGCAGCTCCCTCCCACACTCTCACACGTACACAAATAAAAAAGGATCATCAGAAATAAAGGATGCCTATAACTTTATATACATAAGGGCATTATCTGACTGCTTCTATATACATAAAGGGCATTATCTGACTGCTTCTATAACATTGTCTCAGGTGGTGAGGAAGGAAGACCAGCTGGGTGGTCTACAATGGATCTTTCCCGTAGGAGAGTCCCGGGACCTGCTATAAATGCTGGAACCTTATCTAAGCAGAAGGGCCCAGTTGCAAATGATTCATCAGTGACCAAAGATGCCATGGTGAGTTGCTTTAGTCATGTCTATGGTTGTAGGATTCAAGGATGAACAGGCTCCATGATTCATAAGGGCATATCAAGGAACACCATATTATCTTGTTGCAGTTGGGTCTTTGTTTTCCTTGTTCTTTTGTTTACATATATGGGAGAAAGTACTATTTTTTCTCCATTGTGATTTGCTACTCTTAGAACCATGAGTTGGATTTCATTTAGTACCCTACGTTTTTTGTGTCAAGTAACTTGGACTCATCATCTCACAATCATATTCTGTAGTGCTTATCTCCCTTTCCTATTTTTAAGGAATTATGTTGTCCTTGTTATTCATGTTTGCTCTTTTAGATGATGGCTTAAATATATTTAGATTCTAGAGCTCAAGGCATCCAATTTCCATATGCTTAACTTGAGGTAAATCTAATAATAGGTCAATCGACTGAGGATAAACCATGGAAGATTGACTTATTTGATGGATCCCAATTAGTTTGACTTTAGAAAAGAAATGAAAGCCAGAGTGTTGGCAATCTTCTCTTCTATATTCTCTTGGTCATTCTGAAAAAAATTCCAAGAAAAGTAAGCAAGCTGTAAAGATTGTAGTTTTGGGTCATATGATCTTTTTGGTTCTCAGATATGGAGCTTGGAAAATGTGTCGTTAGTTTTGTACCAGTGTTTTGCTCCAATGCAAATGCAACCCCCGGGAGAGTTAAAAAATTGTATCAAGTGCAACACCTTTAATGAACTTTATGTTTGAATGCTTTTGTGCAGTTGCCTGGTTCTACTTTTCTGGGGCGGCCCAGTGGATCTTCAAGGCGAGCTGCTGTTTCTAGCAGCCGGGATGCAGCAGTGCTGGGCAGCGAGTCTGATCCTTCTCGCCTTCACACCACAGAAGCAAGCCCAGGAGCATTCCGCAAAGTTTCAAGTGGGCAGAGAAGTTCACCTGTCGGTTCCTCAGATCCCAAACGTACGTCATCCAGCAGGAACACTACTAACATAAAGAACTATGAGACCACCCTCAAGGGTATCGAGTCACTGCACTTTGACAATGATGAGAGGTTGCATTATTAGCTTTCTCTCTCTCTCTCTCTCTCTCTCTCTCCCCATGCTCTCTCCCCCTCTCCTGTAAACTGGAAACTGCTGCACTACTTGCACCGTTGCACGCTTAAAGTGCAATCGTTCCATTTAGTTGTGTTTGAGGAAAGCCATGATTTGGAAGTAATTGGAACCTATAAGCTGACTATGAGTTTGGTGGCCTTTGCTACGCAATAGAAAAGCATACAAGCATAAGGAGCTAAACTCGACTGGATCCAATTTGGTAAGAGTCTCAGTATACGGATTGGGTTGTCACTTTGTCAGCCACTCAGCCCATGGTTTCACTCTTTTTTACATGTATCCCCCTCCCCCAAGTATTAAAAAAGAAAAGGAAATATATGGGATTCTTCATACTAAGCCATGTATACGGGAGGAATATTTCAACACTTTGTGGTGGCATCATCTTGCCATTTGTATTGCTTTTCTTTTGGTTCATTTTCCAACTTGCGTTTTTTACATGAATACTCAGATGTTTTGCACCCGATTTTAGGGTAATGGCATGAAAACTTTGTTATGGAGGTATATTTGGATCAATGGATGTCCTGTATAGTTTAGTTGATGAAGAGAGAGAGATAGAGAGGTGCATGAAAACCTGTAAAGTTGTGTTCTGAGCCCTATACTGATATCCCATAGGCCATTTTAGCTTGTAAACTAAGATGAGAAACGCGCCAAAGGTGGTGCTTTACCTTACTAGCAGCAATTTGACAATGATTCATTTGACCAACCAACCCCAAGGCTGCATTTGTGAACGATGTAAATGACTGTGAATGCAAATATGTGAGTACAAAATGGTTCATATAAATTGTAAAGTTGTTGGTTTTGCATTGACAAATTTTCCTTCTTATCAAATTGATTTTTAGCTGCAATGCAAACATAAATTCTTATATAGCATGTTTTTTTTTTTTTTAATCATAAGTCCACTTGAATGTAAATTTACTTCTTTTTATTGATGTACTTTTACATCTTATTATCAATGTAAATATGTATTGAAAAATGTATATTGTCATTTGCTAATGCATAAATATAATATTGATAAATACAGGCAAAAGTGAACCAGAGTGCAAATTTACCCTGAACCAGGATTAATACTATTTGCATCATTTCCAAATGCAGCCTAATTGTTACACCACTTTGATTCCCATGAAAGAATAGAAACAGCAAGATCCTTAGTAACTCCATCTCCCCCTCTCACATGTTAGCTGAGAAGCCAAGATTTTACGCTCTGAATATATCGAGGTGCACTCTCACTTAACAACTCATGATCAGGGCAGCACGTGAAGCTCATAGGTTGGCTATGCAAGAAAGCTGTACGTCAATAATTATTGTCATATTTAAGATTTGAAGGGGACTCTCTCCTGGTCATTAACTGTTACATAGGATTTTGGATTTCGTGCCGGACGCTCCTGATCCTGAAGACTGCATCAACCTAGCTCACAACACCGCAGTTAACATCTTCTACAATCACACTCACAGAGAAGGCAATTGTGTTACTGATTGGTTCTGACATGGAAACGAGGCAACTGTGTTACAATGTTGAGCGTGAGCATTTGGCTTTCAGCCATTAACATAATCTGAAAAAGGGCAGATTCTTTTGAACACAGGAAAGCCTCACATATTATGATAATAATGGGAGGAGACTAGCCAACCTTTGTTGCAAATCCTCTTCTCATTGAAACCCTTCATGGATTTGGGTTGAAACCAAAAGGCCTCAGGCATCACTGAATAGGAAGAATGCTCCATTAGGCTTTTAATCAAACACTTGACAGAGAAGCGGAGTTCTGAAACTGTTGAACACGATCAACCACTACCCGGTTAAAACTTAAAACCACTCTCAGCTAGGATTCCTTCTCCTGCGTCGTTGACTGTAGCTTTAAATCTTGCTCATGAATCATAAATCATGATTTGGCCGGTTAAGAAACAGAATAAAATTAGAACTCAGCGAAAGAGAGGAAGAAGTAGTGAAGTAGTTAGTTGACTGCTGAACTACGACATGCTTCGATTTAAAAAATGTCTAAAACTCATAAGAGGAAGGGAAATTGTTTAAAACTCACCATGAGTTTTCAACATTCTTTTAAATTCACAACTTTTCAAAATGTCTAAAACTCATCCTGTAAGAGGAAGGGAAATTGTTTAAAACTCACCATGAGTTTTCAACATTCTTTTAAATTCACAACTTTTCAAAATGTCTAAAACTCATCCTGTCATTAAGCTTTTATTTTCTAAAACTCACCTTCCGTTAGTGTACGGTTAATTTTTCTTAACAGAGGTGTCCATGTCAGCATAAGTAACATTTTTCATGACCAAATTACCCTTGAATGGCAAATTAGAGGAAAAATGGTCTTTTTCAGTTTTCAATTTTCTTGTTTTTTTGCATTTTTAGTGTTTTGTTATAATTATCAATGTTTTTTATAATTTTTGTCTTTTTTTCTACAATCAAAAAAATTTCCTATATTTTTTTGTTGTTTATTTGCAATTTCTGTGTTTTCTATAATTTTTGGTGTTTTTTCTACAATTTTTATTTTCTGATTTTGTTTTTTATTTTTTTTAGTTTCTATAATTTGAAAATATATTTTTTATTTTGTTTGCAATTTCTATAATTTTTTATATTTTTGTAATTTCTATGTTTTTATGTATTTTATATTTAAAAATATTTTTTGAAGTTTTTCCTTTTTTCATGTCTAAATATTAAAGTGGTAATATATGAACACCCGACAGTCTATTCAATCTTAAATTAGTGATATGATAAATTTTAGACATTTAAAAAAGTTATAGTAAATTTAAGAGAAATGCTAAAAATTCATGATAGATTTTAGATAATTTTCGTGAGGAATTTCTACTTTTCAGGGCACCAGCAAAAGATAAAAGCATGTGCACGATGGCTGGTGCGGCAGTGCGCATCTGACGAACGTAAAATTAAAGACGGAATACCCACTAAACTCTAAAACCTCGAAAACTAAACTTAAGAAGGAAACGATGGAGATTGACGAAAAGCCATACAGATCTGTAAGAGCCTAAGAGGGGTATATCCTGAATTTTTAGAAATATATCCTGAATTTTTAGAAATTTATTTAAACAAACTTGAGTTTTTTTTTTCTTTTTTTTTGTATTAACAAGATTCAAAATTTTAATACATATTGGACTGTATCGGCCAATACATGCATATCGTATAAGGGGTTTTCTGATACATCTCTATAGGGGTGTTTTGGGCTTTGGGGTCTCGATCGATTCAGACGATGAACAGACCTTAAAATCGACTTCTCTAAGCCAGATTCTACAAAAATAATTAAAAACTTTTTTTTGAAACATTACATCTCAACTATATCTTTATCCTTTTAAAACCTTGAGTAAAAGTTGTTGTGTTTTATTTACCTTGGTTTTTATGAAAGTAACTTTTGGTGAAACACCTTTTTTGCCTTTCTTGCATATGTAATGACTAAATGGCGCATAGGTGTCTTTAAACATCTTACACAAATGTGCACCTAATTTCATAGGTTAAAATATTGCATCCAACAATGAATACAGTATCAAATACCATCTTATGCACTTGGAAGCGAAGCTAGAAGACTGAATTTTTCGAGGAGCTGTAAAAACGAAAAGCTTAAGCTGTTTGTTGAGGTCACTAGATATATTTTTAGTTAAGCAAAACTAAGGTTCAAAATATTAATAGATCGGATAGTATGATAGTTTTTTTTTTCAAACCTGGTTCAGAGGAGTCAGTTTAAGGTCCACCCACCCTCTGCACCGGTTGGGACCCCAAAACACCCTCTGTAGGGGCATATTGGGAGGCTCCTGATATGAATATAGCAGACCGTATCGACCATTACATATTAAAATTTTGAACTTTGAATAAAACAGGTAGGCTTACATAAAGAAAAAACAATGGTGAAACCAAGGTTCAAAGTATCAACACGTTTCGACCCATATCGGCCAATACGTACCATTTTAGGACCCCTCCGATATGCCCCTACAGTGGGTGTATCGATTCGCTCGATATGCCCATACCGACATATCGGACGTATCAATATGTTGAACCTTGTCAAGTACCACCACTAAGCACCAATTATGGCACTTGGTTACAGATTGGAATTTTTCTTATAAATTTAATAATAAAGGGGTTCTATTAGATTACGGCAACTTTATGCCCTTAATATCAATAAAAATAACTCTGTTAATATAATTTTTAAAATACAATATATTTTTTTTAAATATCAAATAAGGGCTCCAGCATTAGTCACTTCCTTCCTCTTTTGGAAGTACCGAACAGCGGGACAAACCTCCCCCACCTCAAGTCTCAGATCTTGCCATTAGATAATTTCTGCAGATTGACCAAATTTTTGCTCTAAGACATTGATTCACCTTATGTTGTCATAAAGGTTCAAAATATCAATACGTCCGATACGCTTATACCAGCATATCGGGCGAATCGATACAGCTTTTTAGTATTTTTTTTCACAACTGGTTCAGGGGAGCCGGTTTAGGCCTCCTCCACACCCTGAACCAGTCAGACCCCCGATACACCCACTGTAAGGGCATATCGGAGGGGTCTCGAAACGATACGTATCGGTCAATACGGGCCGATACGTATCAATACTTTGAACCTTGGTGGTCATCAAAAGCGTAACCTATACAAGAATAGTTGTTTAAACACTACTCTTTACATTGCTTCTCATGATCATCGACAGACCAAGAATCCATCTGCTTTCTCTTTTTCACTGTTGCTGCTATTTCTCTCACATTGTAATCGAGTCTTCCTCTCACACCCACTGGACCAATTTCCCATATTTCCCTCCTCTGAAGACTTGGGTGTGAATCCATTCAAACAATTACAAATTGATGAATCAACTACATTACGACTTCCGAACATCACATTTTCGCACTTACTGTAAATATCACACTTTGCACTTCTATACTTGCTATAAACATCACTCTGTATTTGGGGCAGACCAATGAATAAACCAATCGTTTTTTTATTTTATTTCAATGATATTCTACCATTGAGAATTTGCATCTAAATTGAATCCATCAAGCTATACAAAGTGCATATTTGGCACCCTTATAACGACAAATCACACACACACTCTCTCTCTCTTGGTGTCACACCACCCTCCTCCCTTTCTCTTTGTGTCGCTTAGGTTTTCCATTTGAAGGTCTCTGCCGCACAATCTACGGGTTTTAAGAGGGGTGTATTACAGTGCTCTTATTTGATATTTTTTCATAAAAATGATCTTACTTTAATTATTACATTAAAAGTATTATTTTTATTGATATTAAGAGCGAAAACCCTTATCTGCTACAACCCCATAAAGAAAATATTCTCACTATACGGCTGAATCCCTCTGCACCAAGTTTTTTGCTTTGAAGAGATTTGGGCTAAAAAAATAAAGAATCAGACTCCTATCGTCCTACCCATCAATCATCATTTTAGTGAATTAAAACAAGCGGTTCAGCTACTAAAACCAGTATTTAATTGACTCTATAATCTCAGCAAATTGAGTCGATCATCCGGTCCAATTGTCTGACCATTTAAACCATTTACCCAATTTTGAGATCAAATGGCTGGTATTTCATCCTAAATTCCTAGTGATGCATGCGGGTTCCATCGGTTGGATTGGATGGCCCGCCTTGTATCAGGATTGGGCTGCGAAGGCCCAACATATAGATTATTTCAGTTTAAACATTAAAGAATGAATACCAAGATGAGTGGGTGATTGACGTTTGAGTGTTCTAGTTTTTCTTCTTCTACCTGTGTATATAGTTACATATCATATCGGACAAAAGTATCCGATATCTCGGATTTGTCATGTGCTCCTTATCAGGAACCGAGATTTCGGGTTTTTGCAAAACAATAAACAAGTAGAAAAACGAAACGAACGCTGCCTGGTTTCGAGTCTTTTGACTGACGGAAGGGAAAAAAATATGATTTTTTACGTTGCCCATCTTTTAATCTTTAAGGGTCAACTGGGAGACGTCGGTTTAGGAAGGGATTTGGAGTACGTGGGCTTTCTGTGTTCTCTGAAAGCATCTTCTTAGCTTCTTATTCTTAAAATTGATTACTTGAAGAGGAACCAGGAGTGTCTCTGAGTGCCGGTTCTGTGTTTGTCTTCTCTGCCTATTTTTGTTTTTGTTTTATTACTTTGTGACTGCTTTAATTTGAAGAAAACAGCTTTTCTCTTCTCTGAGGAATTTGAGGAACTAATTTAATAAATGAAGGATTTCTCCTTCTCTGTCTGACGTGGTTTGAAATTGAATGACAACTTTTGAGGCCCTGTAATGTAATGGAATGGAAGGAAACACCCAAAGCAAATTTAACAGAATATGTGTCTTCTGTGGGAGCAGCTCTGGTAACAGAAAAGCCTTTGGTGATGCTGCTCTTGAATTGGGAAATGAACTGGTTAGTCTTTGCTTTCTTCATTTATCTTCCTTGATTGGTTGGTTACTTGTACTCTTATTCTTTCTGTTTCTTTTGCGAATTTTTGGTTTTTGGATTGCCAGCATTTGAACTGGGTTTCTTCTTTTCAATTGTGTTTGGAGTTCGGAGTTTGGTTTTTTACTTTTTAGTACATAATTCTATACTGATTTGCTTGTTTTTGACGTTGGCTTAGAAAAATCTTTATGGATTTTGTTTTAACTTTATTGGGGTGTATTGCAGGTGAAGAGGAAGATAAACTTGGTGTATGGTGGGGGAAGTATTGGCTTGATGGGTTTGATTTCTCAGAGAGTTTATGATGGAGGTTGCCATGTTCTTGGGTAATTATAAATCAGGCCTTGAAAATTAGGATTTTTTTTGTTTCCATTATCTCCCAACAATTCCAACACCAAAGCAAGCTTTTTGTTTCTTATTATCATTGTCATTCCTGTTCACTGTTTTGTTTTGGTTTTATCTCTATATGCAGGGTTATTCCCACAGCACTCATGCCTCTTGAGGTATTGGTGGCATTCTCTGCTATCCTTTCTTCTGTTCAGCATGCTCTGAAGTCTGAAAGAATGGATATTTTATATATTTATGAGGGAATATACTTAAATCAACTATCTGGTTCTCTTAATTAATGGACAACCATCATTATATTACGCTATTCTAGGAGGGATTATCTTGAATCTGCTTTCTAGCTGCAGAGGTTTTAAATTCAGTTTTGGGCTCTGCTTTTTACAGAAAAGGTTCTTACTTTTGTTCATAACCTAGCTCCATTGACAGCCCTGCACAATGTGGCATTCAAAGTTTCGAACTATCTGTTCATCATATTATGGATTATGATTCTCACTCTTTTTTTGTTCGTAATTTCACCTTTTCAATTGATTGAAGAGTTGTAAACTAGTTAGTTGGACGATATTGTTGTACATCTGTAATCTGGCCAATGCCAAACTCTGTTTTGAGTAGTTATGAATCAGTTACTCGGGATGATATAGCCAATTAAATTATGTAGCTAAAAGTCTACTTGAGTGGCTGTAAACTAGTAACTTGGATTATGTCAACAGATATCTGGCCAAACTGTGGGGGAAGTAAGAAATGTTTCAGACATGCACGAGCGTAAAGCCCAGATGGCCAAACAATCTGATGCTTTTATTGCTCTTCCGGGTAAAATTCTCACAAACTTTTATCCTACAAATTGATAAGTAAAGGTGAATGTCCCTGTAATCTATTGACTGCATCCTCGTTCTGTGCAATTGGCTTTTGATTCCCTTTTTTTTTTCTTGCAGGGGGATATGGAACAATGGAGGAAACGCTAGAGATGATAACATGGTCACAGCTTGGAATTCATAATAAACCAGTAGTATTCAGACTTTCTCTGGTTTCTCGTTATCTCCTTTTCTTTTATTTGGCAGAGGAGAGTTCACTTAACGTTTTAAGTTGGTAATATGTGCACAGGTTGGTCTGCTAAATGTTGATGGGTATTACAACTCTTTGCTTGCATTATTTGATAATGGTGTTGCTGAAGGTTTCATCAATCCAGCTGCTCGAGACATAGTTGTCTCTGCTCCAACAGCGAAAGAACTGATGCTAAAGATGGAGGTGATCAGCTTACCTTCCTTTGGAAACATTGTTTCAGTTATGCATTTAAATTTGATCTCTTCATTTTTGCAGCAATACACTCCATCCCATAAACATATTGCCCGACATGAAAGCTGGCAGATGGAGCAACCGAGCGGTTATCCAGCGCCACTCAATCCACCATGACATTGTTTTTGGCTGGTGGAATTTCTACTATGTCATCTGGTTCTGATGTGGTTCTTTCCCACTCCATTTTAAACCAGAGTTTATTCAAATGGGATTATTACAACACTCTACTATTACCTAAATACGCATATATTGAAGTTTTATGAAATTCATCTGTGACCCTTTGCTCTACTTGTTGCTTGTAATTGCACTCCTGTACAAGGAAAGGAATTCAATTAGTGGGTGTAGTCACTGATGAAGGGAAGAGTAGAACCTTACAGTATATGGTGAGATACTGAGATGGCCCCTCCTCTGCAATTCGTCTTTGCTTAATTAGTTTCCAACTTTCAATTTCTAAGGTTTTGGGTGCTGCCACAGAGGTCAACTGTGATACCATAGGTGAGACTCGGGCACAACTCAGATTGATAATTGTTAAGGACCGGGGGTGACCCAACTAACCACTCAGTTTGCAAATTGCAGAAGCAGGGTCTAAGGATGATGGTTTCAGTAACAAATGGTACAACGCAAACATCAGTTTCTGCTTTTTTTAAGATTGTGGGTGCACTTAGTACTAGTACCAAGTAGAAATAGCCTATTGTCGAAAACCTGGGCCTCATGACCTGTCACCTTTGGGAATTTCAGTTGATGCTCATTGCTTTTGTAGGAAAAGTTGGCCTTATGTGAAGGTGTCAACTGATTGACACCCACTAAGAGGAATGTGTGCTTGCATTTTCTAGTATTCGCCCTTTGTGTACAAGTATTGATGAGTTGTTACCTAGACCTGCCAATAGGTATTTATCATGTTCATGTCCAAGCTATAATGGGCTGTGGGGCCTTTCTTTCTAGTTTCTAGTAATTTTAAGGCCAAAGTTAAAAGGTGAAGATGGAGATAGCTGTGCTTCTGTTCCTGGGTGGGTCCCTTGTACCAGACACAAAAGCAACCGTTCACCGTTTATCAGTGCAGAGTACAAATTGAAGATGTTGTCCATCTCCTCTCAGTCATGGTTTCATACATCTGGTCATGTGGGTTATTGTTTGAACTAGTTTACTTTGATTTCAATGTTTGTCATTATACTTAAAACTACTAATTTTTCACTATAGTCGTCGTTGGCATTGGCAATATCTTCATTGTCTCTTCACTTTCCATTGTTAATCTTTTAGAGTTTCAGTTCCATCATTATCTTCTATTTTTATTGTCTCTCACGAGCATGAATTTAGGTTCATCTAGTGCTAAATCTCCTTTTCGGTTTTCTCCTTCCCCTTCCCATCCTGATGGGATTTCTTAAATCATTCATTAATATTTCATGTACATTAAATCAAGATTTCAACCAATCACATTAAAATACCAAATGATCTATTCACATTTTATATTATAAGGTATATTTATCCATGGCTTGTCATTTTATCACTGGTTCACATTCTTTGCTGCACCGTGCAGTTGATGCACCATAGATTTAGCCACGAAATAAATACAACTTGAAAGAGTTGATGGAATTCCAAATTTTATTTTTGTTATTTTATCCAAGAAAATGGTTTCTTCCAAGCTGTATAATGGATGAGGTAGAACCAAAAAGGCAAGAAAGAAAAAAGAATAATTAGGGTGTCTAGTCTTAATTCTTAAATAGTAACCTTCCTGCAATTCTCATCCTTTCTTTAAATTAATATTTTTTTTATCATCTTAGGCTTATGTTTACTGCATTTGGGTTCCGGGAGCGGAATTGGATTTGAGTTCCTTTCCCACTCTTGATTCCCCACCCACAATACTTAAAATGACGAATGAGTAAAGACTACTCACCCCATCTCAATTCCAAGGTTAAACTGCATTTTTCCAAGTTCAGTTCTAATTCTGCCACCAATTCCAATTATACGGCTACCCAAGAATTTCGCATTCCTGATTCCTCTGCAATCCAAAACGTATGGCGGAGAGAGAGAGAAGTAAATAATTTTGACGAGATTTGCATATATTCTGATCCAAGCATCAAACCGAAGTGGATACCGTGTTAATCTAATCGAGCCACATGCCAACTTCACATGTACAAAGAGCACAGTTGTACCCGCAGTTACTGAGCTAATGACCTGATCTCAACCTTGATTACAATGTAAAAGACGTGTTAATTGTTGCAATTACTTGCCTACGTTATCCTATGGAATTATGATTACGAAGGTGATTCAGCTAATACCATAAATTGGCTAAGGCAGAAGACGGAGGTCGGAGGGCCTTGGAGGCTTGCTCATCTCTGACTGAAGCTAGAGATATTCTGAATTCTCTGAATGTGAAGTTGGTTTGGATTTTTAGGGAATTAAACACCGTAGCTGACAATTTAGCCAAATCTGGATCCCATAGAGATATTATGTTTTCTGATTCTGTTTCTGCCTCCTAAGGCCTTGTTACTTTGTTAATTTTTCTCAGTTAACTCTTAAAAATCTCAGTTAATAACCTTTATCAAAAAAGGAAAAGAAAAGAAAAGAAAAGATTACCCCAACAATTAATTGTATACCTATTCACAAATCACAAATACCCTACGACGAATCTTTATAGGCCCAAAAAACAAAATTTGGCTGGGAACTGGGATGTAAAACTAAAGCAGTGTTTGGATAAACTTTTCTTTTAGACTTTGGACTTCCAGACCGAAAATCCAAAAGCAAAAAAAGAAAAAGAAACTTTGGTTGGTTGGTATTTGGTAATGCATGCTTCTAGAAAGCAAAAGCCCATTAGAGGCCGAAATCCCAAAGTCATTAGAATGGACTTTGGACCAAGGCTCTTGACCCTCTCGACTCTCTGCATCTCCATGCCCTAGCCAAAACAACGGTAAAATCTCCCATCCTTCTTCCTCTTTTGTTCTTCTTCTTAATTGACCAAAAACCCTAACCTCCCATTTTCCATAGGTCTGGTGTATGGAATCCTCCTCGCAGGTATGGCAACTTAAACACGTGACTCTAAATCCCTTTGACCCATGCATGTTCAGTGTCTCTATCATTTGGATTTTTATACCGATCGAAAGCAAAATAAACTGACTATTATTTCGATCTATTTACCTGTTAATGGACCAATTTAGTGACTCTGTTATTGATATTCAAACTACGGATATCCTGGTTGTTGGAACATGTTATTGCAGGATGAAAATGAAGAATATCTACACCATATGTAATATGGCTTCGTATGCTGGCTGCCTACAGATTGTTTAATTAGTCATTTTTTGTAGTGTCCCATGTGAGATGAAGATCTCAAACTCATCTCTTCATAAAAATTATATCTTTAACACAATTGAACATGTATGTGTTTTATTCAATAGACCTATACAATCACTGAGAGGTGCCCTCAAAATGATTAATAACTTATTAATCAAACCATAAATGATATGAACACGTGGTGGTTCATGTTGCATTGTTGTTAGGTTATTAATTTGCAAGGTCTTCTAAGTTCTGACAATGATTATGTAGTGAGGCACATCCATTAGTGTTTTTTTTTTTTTTTGTTATTTGTGGATTAAATATCGCCTAAACAGGTAAACTATCAATTTTTTATGGTAATTAATAGGGATTAATAGGCACAGATACTACAGTTTGACAGTTTTATTGTAGCCAATAATAGTAACGCCATGTGTCCATAAAAGTCGTATAGATTGGTGCTACCAAACAGCCATTCTTTGCTTCTACTCAGAAAAGCATGCCTTGGAAGCAAAACTTACCAAGCGGGTTCAATAGCCAAAAGTCCAAAGAAGAAGAAAAACAGAATTCAAAAGCCAATGCTTATCCAAACACTACCTAACCTCCATGCAGAAGCCAAAAGCCTTTCTCTATGCTCACACTGCTGTTAAAATAATGATGTTCTATTTAAGGAATGATCCCAAAAAAAAAAAAAAAAATCATGCTTCACCCCGCCCAAAGCTCACCCAACCCAAAAAACCTTGTAGGCAGACTGCTATACAGTACACACGCATGTCATCAGGACCCATTAACCATGTATGAACAATGGATCGGCAAGAAAAGAGTAGCAGCACAGTGACAACTTGATATCTACTCTTCAGTTAGGCCTTCTCCTTTACCGGAGATATCAAATGATGCAATGTTGTTGCCTGGATGACAGCACTCGGGTTTGAGTCCCTTGCACGAAGTGTGCCGGCTCGCCGACTGTTGCTTCTGTCAAGACCATTATGCAGAAAACGTCGAAATGGCCATGGAAAGTACTGAACCAGCCGTGTTGAACTCACAAGAAGAACCACACCAACAATGATGAGTAGCCTGAGGTAGAACGTTTCCATGTAAATCACAATATCACTAAAAGTAAAGGCATGATAAGTGGGTGAAGGCTTCAGGTTACCATCCAAGCAGGAGTGAAAGCCGAGCCATTGGAGCTGAAGGCAATTGTTCGCCCAAAGCAAGCATACCAGCAAGAACACCAGTCACTATTGATGCCATAGCAGCACATGTAGACACCACAATTGCTCTTCCATGCTTTAAACCTCGTGTCTGTTCACAAGCATAGCTTAAAAATAATGTCATTATCGCATTACTAAATCAAACTGGAAAGAAAGAAAGAGATACATAATTGAAGCATTAGAAATGAGAAAGAATAGAGGGATACTTGTGGGGACTAAGGTTAATGGAACACTAGAGACAAAAGCATCACTGATACAAGGGTCACTTCACTTTATAGTAATAATACAAACAGACATAATAGATCAAAATTCTGAGTAAGATTTATCAAGTGAAATTAGGCTATATTCCTACTTTATGGCATCTATCAAGTGAAATTAGACTTAAATTTATGGCATCTACTTTTTTTTTATCAAAATTCTTCTACTTTTTTTTTACAAAGATTTCATTGAAATTTCATGAGAGCATTCAAGTGGGTAAATGATAGAGATCTCATCAAGTAATGTAAAAGCAATTAAACAAAAGAAAATGGAAAATTGCAGAATTCAAAAAATGAGGAAGTTTAAAGGCTCAAAATCAGGTTTGAAACAATTCCAAAGCATGCTGAGGGACAGTCCCACCAGTTCTCTCTTTCTTAAACGTTTTTAAGTAAATTGCAGACTCAAGTAAAAGAAAAGGAAAAGATAAATGAAAAGCACATAGAACGAAAGACACATAAAAAGAAAAGCATACTAAACAAAAGCATCCAGAATACCTGGTAAACAAATCCTGTACCACTACAGCATATACTGACTAAAATGCACACAGGAACCAACATCTTGGAGAATCCTTGCTCTAGAAATACAAATCCCATCTTCGATATCACAGATGAAATCCTGCAGTAAGATTTGAATACATTAGTATTGTGTCTTTTTGGAGAGACAAAATTATGAAAGAACTAAGGATTCCATTCCGATATATGTACAAATTCAACAAGAACATCACACCTCCTGGTTTCTGCCCTCACCAGAACTCGTTTGTTTTCAGTAGCAAAGGGCATCAATTCGTTTGGTTGGAATCACTCAATTTGCCAACATCTAAAATGGCAAGTTGTATAACAAAGGGCTATAGTGCAGTTGTATAGAGGATTCCAACACTATAAATTTATTCCCAAAACTAAAGAACGTCAGAACAAGCATCGAGTTCAGTCCACTCATTCCTCTTGCTGTCTTTTACAGATGCTCCAGAAAAAGAATAAAAAACAATCCCATTGTCCTACTAAAATGGAGCATTAGCCTTTGTGTGAGAGAGGGCAGCTGAAAATTAGACTGTAAATGAATTCCATGCATTTCACTTTCTGCAGACTCATCTTTGTTGTGACACAATAAAGTGAGAAGAGTCTATAATATAATCCTTTAGTTTTTAAAAAGTTCTTTTCCATCAAATACATTTCTTAATAGATGTTCTTCCAACGAACCCCTTATCTGGATCAGAAAAGAAGGCAAAGACTTGTAAAGATAGCTATTGCGTAGGATAATCCTTGGTTAGAAAAGAAAGAAGTTAAAGAAACATGTTTAGCAGGATCTCCCTAAGATGTTAACCAATTCCAATATTATATCACCTTCCTTTAGCATATAATATATCAAATGCTGCATCTGAAGAGAAATTAAAAGACAGCATAGGGGTGAGCTTATATTTTCAAAATATGTCCTTTCCTGGAATCCAGAAAATCCTAACAAACCCAAGTAATATAAGAAAGGGAGGGACATGATGCAGCACCCAAATAAAATGCCTGATTCCAAGCCAAATATAACCTCCTCAATAACTTCCGATTGCATCTGTAAGGCATAGACAGCATGTTACAAAATGAAAAGTAGAACTGGCATAGATCATAATCCTACAAAGTAACATAAAAAATAAACCTACAAAATTGTATGGCTAACACGGTGCCATCATAGAAAAAGGAAAACTTACCAACTCTTGTTCTCTTCTTTGGCGCTTGTAGATGCGAAGCCATCCATTAAGAAGGACCTGTAGCCCAAAAGACTCCAGAGATTTTAAATGTGTGTAGTAAGACAAAAGATTTTCACCCAAAACCTGAGTTTTCTAATCAAGTTATGAAATTACTACCATCCCCCACAAATATGTATAATCAGTATATGCATCATAAAATGTGGCAAGGATTTAACTTATATATAACACATACTTATTTTTGCCCCCCTGTTCCTCTCTCCACTCTTTACTAGTGGGGATAACTTGAGGACAAAAATCCTTGATATGTTTGCCAAATAAGCTGTTATCAATAAGCATAGTCTAACTAAAAAAGGGTTTAAGTTTGTGAGGAATTCCAATAAATGTCATATAAATCTGATATTAACACCAGAAATGAACACATAAGCAATCCAAAGAATTCTCCCATCCAAGTGCAACCTGGATCAGAAACATGTTCCTGCACATAAAAGAAATAGATGTTTGTCTAGAGAGATCCCCTTGTTGATCTGATTAGAGAACTTTCTTCCTCACACATACACAAATACAGTACCAGTTCTTCTACTCTGGCTGTCTCAAAAAAATGACCCCACAATCTTCCACTTGGCAACTTATTATGGGGTGCAAAAGGCCACCCCATGTTTATCTCCTCACCTTTTATTCACTTAACTTTCAGCCCAAAAACATTGTGGATAAAATAGTAACATAATAAAATATCTAGAATTATAATAATCAACCCGACATGTCATTCAACTATTAAGGAACTCACGACCTACTTAATTACTTGTTCACTAAAAGAAATAGTAATAAGCCATTTAGTTCAGCCACTTCATCTGTTATCAAACAGCCCTCAAGTATATACATGCATATATACATATATGGGGTATGTATACATTCTAAGATTTCATGGAGCCAAGGAAAAGATACCTACAAACATGATGGCAACAATGACAAGCAGATAAGGTAGATGAAGTATAGATATTGCAGACACCTCTTGCTCTTCCCCTCCAACACCTACTCCTGCAAAAAAAACAAAACAAAAAACAAAAAACAGAGACACACTTATTATAGCCTTTACAAAATCATAAACAATACAACAAGCTTCAAACTCAGAAAGAAAACAGCTCTCAGTCTCAACTCATATAGAATTCATCATCATCCAAGCCTTATTCTAACTATATGGGGTTGGGTACATGAATCCTGTTTCGCCAATCAATTTATTTAAAACAATATCCACTGTTAAATTATTAGTGCTTAAATCATTTCTTACTACTTCTACCCATATCCTTCTTGGTCTACCCTAGCTCTTCTAGCCCCTTCCACTTGTAACAAATCACTTCTTCTAACTGGAGCTGTTGGTGGCCTTCTATGCATGTGATCAAACCATCTTGGCCTACTCTCTCTCTCTCTCTCTCTCTCTCTCATTTTATCACTTATTGGAGTAATTCAGGTTTCTATGGTCCTATCCTTTCTAGTTTTTCCACTCATCCATCTTAAAGTTCACATTTCTGCTACACTCATCTTCTGAACATGTTGTTTCTTGACTGCCCAACACTCTTCTCCATACAACATAGCTGGCCTTACAACCGTTTTATAGAATTTCCCTTTCAATCTAAGTGGCCTATCACAAAAAGGTCAGATGCACCCCTCCATTTTGCCCACCCTGCTCTAATTCTCTGGGTGGCATCCTCCTCAATCTCTCCCTTGTTATGAATTATTGAACCAAGGTACTGGAAATGCTCACGTTGAAATTATCTCTTGCTTTCCAGTCCTGAGTTTATCCTGATTTACACTCCTATTATTACTAAATTTACAAGTCATATACTTTGTTTTAGTCCTACTTATTTTAAAACCTCTCCTTTTTATCAGTAAAAAGAAAATTCATTAATGAAAAGAAATTACAGGGGTTACAGTTTATGAGTAGCCTCGGCTACCCCACTACAGTGTATCCACTATTAAATTGATTTTTCACTCTTACAGTTGAGCCCAGAAACAGTGATCCCTGTTCACCCCTTGTTTGGCTAGCTGGTCTGCAAATTCATTTGCTGCTATATGGGTCCACCGAATTGAAAGCTGCATGTCCTTGGATAGACTTTTAATCTTCTTGATGACATTTCTGAATATCCAAGGTGTGCTTTCATGTTGTTTTAGCCAACTGATGATAACTTTGGAATCCCCTTCCACAACCAACCTTTCCACCCCCATCTCCTTAGCATTTTGTATCCCATATACCATTGCCTTCAGTTCATCTGTAATGGAATTTCCAATTCCAATGGGACCCAAATACAGCCCCAACACATTTCCTCTTTCATTTCTTAAGACCCCTCCAATTCCAGATCTTCATGGGTTTCCAAAACTACTGCCATCAAAGTTCAATTTGATAAAGCCTGGTTCAGGGGGCACCCACTCTTTCAGGATCTTCTCTTTTGCCGGGGAAGAGAAAGCAACTATCCTCCAATTCCTAATCATACCATCCACTGTAAAATTTGAAAATAAATTCAGTGTTTTCACCCATGAGATCACCTTCATCATAATACTTTCTATCAGTTCTGCCTTGCATCTTTCCTTATCTTCAAATAATTTCCAATTTCTTTCCTCCCATAGTACCCATAGCACTGCTGCCCCTGTGCATCTCCACATCATTCTCCCTCTTCGCTTTGGCCATCTAAAAGTAGATGGCACAAACAATCTTTCCAAATGTTAGACAGTCTTGTATGCCCTTAGCTTCAATCGGATTTGATGTACTTTTGTTATTTAGTGGAAATAAATTAAAGTGCATGTTTGATTCATGTTGTTTGGTATAATTCTGTGTAAGACCCTAAAACTGGACACTTATAGAAACTTGTGTTAGTTTTAAATGTTCACAGTCATTGAATAAGTCTGGGGAGATTTATCCTGCCAAGGATGATACTGGTGTGCCACCAAGTGTTGGGATGGCTTGTTTCGGCCATCAGGGTAAGACCCAAGGCACATGCAGTATGGGATTGCTTGAACCCTTGAACCGGACCAGATTTCCAGTATTGCCCTAGACCTTGGAGACAGATGAGCAAAACTGGAAAGTTACACCTGACCCCTAGACTCAATTATGACACATCACTAGGTGTTGGATCGGGCTGTCTTTGATGTGTCAATCAATGAGATCCTTAGTGGGGGTCAAAACCTGGACATGTTGGGGCAGTCTGAGAATTCATCTGAGTGAGTGGTCATAGTGACAAGATCAGCCCCTTTGTCGGACAATGGTAATGATCGGTAATGCACTCTCTCTAATGGAAACCAAACTACTGGCAGTTGATTTCAATCGTTGGAATTTTGTTTTGTATGTACGGTTTCAAAAGATTTGCAAAAGGTTTTAATTCCCGGGATCCATGTGAGTAGAGAGCCCGACACTGTTCCTTGCAGCCGAGAGAGAGGTCTTCTCTTGTCGGGCAGTGCTTGATCATTAAGGGCTGAGAGGTTGAGTGTAAGACCATTTAGGATAATACCTGATGGGCTAATCTTGCACTTGCCCACAGTCCCTGGGTTTTTATAAGATGGTTTGGCCCAGGGACCACTTAATGTAAGTGTTGGGCCCATAGGGTCCATGTGATGGGCTCAAGGGGGTCACTGAGTCTTTCAGTGAATTCGGCTGGGCCTTGTAATAAAGGCTGGGCCGAACCCATGTAGCTGGTGTGTAGATCAATGCTTGGGTCTCACGCCACACAAAGAAGCCCAACTGGGCAGCAGGTTGGGAACTAGTTAAACACTGAACACTTAATAGGCCAAAAGCCCATTTCGAACTGGGCTGATATGATCACCAGTTCATAGAGCGAATCCGAGATTAGTGTTAGTAAAAGGATTGGGTCTTTGACCTTATCCACTCTAAGAGACCAAATTCAAATTAAATTTGAATTTGGTAACCTCCTGATAAGATCGGGAGTTAACTAACTTAATCTGCAAATAGGATTAAGATTAACCTCTATCCAAATACTGATTTGGATTGGGATAACTCCCAAAATATTGGGAGGTTTCTTAATCAAGAAGAAAGAGGAGAAAACCCTAGCAGAAATATCAGATTTCGAACTAAGGGGGTTGGAGTAAGCAAGAAACTCACAGACTCCAAAGAGAAGAGAAAATTCTGCCCTCTTCGTCCCTGGACTTCTCCTCCTTCAGCCACCGCCACTACCTGTTGGAATATTAGATCTTTGCAGCAACAGGAAGTCAAGAAAGCAGTTCTTGACAATAGTCTTGCAAGAAAGACAAAAGGATTCAATGTTCAAGGTTTCCAGAGGGTTCTTGTGAAGAATCCAGTGTGTAGGACGCACCCTGCTGGTTCCGTTCCATCCACAACTGTGTCATCTTTAGCAGGAGCGGATCTTGGTCACTTCTTTGGGCGTGAACACCAACTTTGGGAGATATTATTTCTCCGAATCAGGTATAATCCTTCCTGTTTCCTTTTGGTTCAGATCTGGTTTGTTTATGGTTCAAATAGGATCCTTGAATAATGTATTCTAAATTTAGGGAATATGATTCCCAGTTGGAAGAATGTAGGAAATTTTTTTGAAATTCGCCCCATTCTGCACCTTTCCTGGCGTCCATTAGATGGATCCTATCATTCTTTCACCAAACCCATCGGAGTGTCCCGCCTGCATCCAAATAGGTAGAAAAACCAATCCCAAATGCTACTAGCAAGAGGACAAGAAACAAGAATATGAAAGGCATTCTCACCATTTGACTTACATAAATAGCACCAAATTGGGGAAAGGCACCAACCAAGTCTTTTCCTCTGCATCAGATCACTAGTGTTAATTGCACTATGATAGACTTCCCAACAAAAAGCACCCACTTTGTGAGGAATAGGTCGACACCAAACTTCTTGTAAAGGGAAGGGTTCCCTAGGTTGGGCAGGGGAAGACAAAGACTTGAAAAAAGAGGCACAACTGAAAACACCTGAAGGATGGGGAGACCAAAGTGTCTTGTTTAGAAGTGTCAAGCCACACCCCATCAAGCACCTGAAGTAGAGAAGACAAAGAATCCAGTTCTTATTTCTCAACTCATATAGAATTGAATAGTTAAATTAATGAGGGAGGTACCCCACCATTTTTTCTTTTTTGATAAGCAACAAAGGGAAAATATTCATTAAACACCAGGCTGCACACGAAAAATACACCCAAAAAAGTGTGCATTGCTGGGCCTCCCAAGAGGCCATCCACGACCGACAACAGAGCAAAAATAAAGTACAACAAAGCAAAAAACAGCACTGATTACAAATAGCACATTAGCAACCGGTCCTGGGCATCCCCAATCTTAAGTTCTAAACACAATTTCCTAACCACAGGGCTAAGAGTCTTCCATCTCCATCTCTTAGAGCTCCTCCCACTCCTAACGGCCCCAGATTGCCAAGTGAACTCCCATTAAAATTCAGCTTATTTCTTTGAAGTGTCAAAGCCTCAAAGGTTCCCAACTCTCTCAAACTATAGGTTTAGATCTTGAAGAAGTGGCTATTGCACCTGGATCTATCATCAATTGAGCACTCCTTAAATATTATCATTACTTTTATCCAATGTGCTACATTGATGGCAATGCTTTCAAATTTCAATCAATTCCTTCTTTGACTTTTCTTTCCTTTGAAAGATATGGTTGTTTCTTTCTTCCCAAACCACTCATAAAATGGCTGCTCTTGCTACTCTCCATAGAGTTCTTCCCCCTTTCTTCGGTTGTCTAAAGAAGCTTGCATCAAAAAGCCTACCACTCTAGGAGGAGGAATCCATTTGCTACCAAAGAGATAAGAAAACCAATCACAAATACTAGAGACAAAAAAGCAAGAAATTAGTAGGTGTTCAACTGTTTCACCGCAGCCATAGCACAGGGCACATATATGAGGAGAAAGGCACCAATTTGGCCTCATATGCCATATATATTACATGATTACAACCCCAAAGAATAGCTATCCCCCATTATCCGTTTGCTTGGCCTTAGTATCAGACACACTTTTGGCTTATTTTTTGGACCCATGAGAAGGTGGCTTCCAGTTCCAGCTTGTCATACACATTTATCTTCGCATTTATAGTTTCTAATGAAAAGTAGTGCATATCCTGGGAGGGGCAGTAAATAGGAAAATCACAAACGGATTAGAAGGCAAAAAATTGACAAAAAAAAAAAAACTTTAGGGTGAAGCAGTCATAAGGATGTGACGCCAAAATTGTGGAACCAGGGATATATTGGAAGAGATAGGCCTCCTTAAGAGAGTCAAGTAGAGTTAAAACTTCCTCTACTTCCAAAATCCTAGGAGATCATCTAAGGCATTGGTTTAGGTTCATTTGAAGGCCTTGTTTCCCAATAGAGAACATATTTGAGACTGTGGCCTGATGACCTCCTTAAGGGAGGTTAACTAGAATAGATGAGGAAAGAGGGTAACCAGTGGGGTACTCCCCCACCAGGTGTCTGGCCAGAATTTAGTTCATGATCCATTACCCCAATGCATAAAGCAACTAGTTCAATTATCATTTGGGAAAACCTGCATCACGTAGCTTTATCTCCTGAGAAATTGGAAACAAGCGGAGATGCACTGAACGTTATTAAGCATATTTTAGGCTTATGCATAGAGCATGACATTATGTGCTTGGATAAAAGAAGCATGATAAAGATATGGAATTTCATTCACTAAGAAAGCAAAATTATATATCAAGTTTTTTATTCTTTATTAAAACAACTCCATCCCCTACATACAAATCATTATCTAACTTTTATTTTGAATATATAATATTTGAGTTCTATTTATGTACAAGACTTACTAAAACATCATTTTGCTGGTACTGTAGGAATAAACTCAAAAAAAGAAACCATTATTAACTTACATTACCTATTGTGCCAACACCAGCCAAGGCAATCCCAACCCAATCAATTATATTCATGATTTCCTTTAAATAGAAGTGGGAAAAGATAGAAAGTATAGCAAGTCCGCAGCCAGACACCGGTTGTATGACAGATACCTGTTATAAATACATTGTTAACAGTTACATGCAGAACATGAAGGGAAGTAACAGTAGATAATTCATCACACAGTCTCCACTTTGTTTTAACACTAAAAAACTACTTCAAGAAACCTACTGCAGGCAAAGAAAGCATGCTTTCCTTTTCTAAAAATTATACCATGGAAATTCTTTTAATTGTTTCAGCATCATTTTTTTATATGAAACGGATAATTTCATTAAAGATAATTAAACACAAATACAACTATCAACCACCCAAATTATAGGGTGTTGACCCCACTGGAATACTCTTGAGTTACAGCACAATTGTTTCAGCATCTTCCTTACAAAACCTAAAATATACAGCAGCTTAAATTGTTTTAAGAGCATTACTTATTTATTTATTTATTTTGATGAATTGAAGAGCATTAAAATTCTGAATGGGCATTTGTATCTACATCTGAATCTTGAATATATGAAGAGCAAAGTTGCATCCCCACATTCTCAATAGCTTCTGAACTCATTGACATTTTATCTGTTCTACAAAAATTGTCCTAGAGGTAGCATGTCAATATATATAATTATAAAGTTTAAGGAAACTCAAATATCCTTCTTACCAAGGAGGTACCAGATTCTCTTTTCAGTTGTTTCTTTAAGGGAACCCAACGATACAGTTTTTTAAGCATCAATGCTCGTGCAAGCTTTTTTTTATCAATAACCTCAAGATTTAATTAATAAGTTATTAAAAGTAAAGAGGTTTTATCTCTCACGGTCTTTGTTCTGTACTTTTAATGCTCGTCCAAGTTATTAGAATAGGAAAATCAGTCAACTCTATTTAAGATTGCAGAATCATTTCACATACATCTTTTTAGGGTCTCCACATACTTCTATTAGATCTATAAGAATTTAGCAATTTGCAGGAAGTAAGCTTTTCATCAAAGAAAGTTTATGCACTTGAAAGGCAGCTGGAAGTCTGCTTTTCATGGATCCATAGATCAGAAAATGGGCTGGATGACTCTATGGCCAAACAGATGGTGGATAGATAACAATTATTTTACGGGAATGTAACAGAAATGTACGTAAATGGGCATGGGTGAGATGGCCACAAGCCAGTGTCGCCCTCAAGGATTGTGACACACTTGTACATATATCATTTTTTAACCCAATGAATAAACTTAACAGTTACTCATCAAAGAAAAAAAAGTATTTAGTAACAACTTGCAGTCCCAAGGAAACTCCATGAGTTTAGTGATCTCGAAAATTCTCTTTCCATTTTATTAAATGGGTTGCTTCGGAGACATGTTTCTAGGATTAAAATGAAATTACAGGTTAAGCATATAAATCCCAATGAGAAAGAAAGATATGTCAAAATTTTATCAAAAAAAAAAAAAAAGAAAGATATGTCAAAAGAAGGAAAGAAAACTTCAGCCTTTTGCTTTGTCTTTTATCAAAGGCATGCACATAAGCAGTATGTTGTGGGACACCTTGAATGGTGATCTGCATTCTACAAGTTGGCCTACTGCCCACCTTTTTGAGTGCTATGGTGTCTTTTAATGAAATGCACTCTGTTACTTATCAAAAAAAGCGCATACACATAAGCATGTTTTATGGCATTGATATTATATTAATTCACAATTAGATGGTGACTTCAGCACATCCCTTATTGATAATCCTGCCCAAAACAAAAACCAAATAACCCTGTGAAGTCACTTTTTGTTATCCTGTCTTTTTCACATAGGTGCGCCTAGATTAGTATCCTTTACTTTTTCCCCAATTTAATCATCTTGAGCTTGAGTAATTCTCAACCAACAGAAGTGATATATAACTGAATTGTAAATGATGGCAATTGATGTCCACAGAGACATTGAAGAGATAAAAGCATGAGGCTGAATAAAACTTACTGGAGCTAGAGACAAAGCCCTCAACATCAAAAGGGCCCCAAATATATCCATGAGAAAGCCAATAATCCATGTCTTGTTGAATGCATATGCCCTTATGACCTGAAGACATGATTCAGAGACCATTGACAAGATATTTACACAAAGTAAATATTTTTTTTATCAGTTTTACACAAAGTAAATATTCGTTTAAAAAATAAAGATTGACAAAGCTACTTTAAGATTCAAATACTAAACAGAGAGAAAAACAAAGAACCAATAAGAATGATAAAATGCATATGTCAATATAGATAGTGTTTCAAGAAAAAAGCAGGTGCTCCTTACCACATCATTTCCTCTTTGTTCAATAACAAAAGATAACAAATTTGAATGATCCAAGCTTTGTCATTACAATAAACCATCTTTGTATACAGAGTAAGAACAAGGCCATGGCCCACTTGAGGAACATGTAAATACACAAACCAAGAACCACAATTGCAAAATCCAAGTTTCATGACCCATGCTACAGTTTCAAGATATTGGGATTATGCTCCTAATTTTGTAGGTTAAAATCTTGAAGATTCCTTATTACCATATATAGTTAGCTGTTGGGTTCCCTCCTTATGAGGTGGGGCCCACTCACTTAAAATCAAGGCAAAAGATAAAGAATAATAAAAGACACAAGAAAGAAAAGAAGGGTTAAGGGCAAAATACTCTCATCCTTTCATCACTCTACACACATACATTGGGGGACTCTTGGGTTCTTTAAGTTAGGGTTTTCTTGGAGGGTTTCAAGTGAGAATAAGCTACTATGAAGGCCATATCCGCAGCAAGGTTTGTGCTACCATTCATCTCCAAGAAGCATTTCCAAGAGTGTTTGTTCTCTCTTTGAGGTGAGAAGATATATTCTTGTTCTATTGTTGCAAACCACCATTTTGGTGAGGATTTGAGCTTGAGCCAAGAGGGTTTTCTCTTGATGATGGTATCCTTTGTTATAGTGGAGATTTTTCCAGGTTAGTGCCCCATGGTTTTTCCTCTTCACATTGGAGAGGTTTTCCACGTTAATAATTGGTATTGTGTGTTTGTTTCTTGTTGCTTTGATATTTCTTGGTTATTTGTTGTTTATTGTTGTTGTTATTCCAAGTTCCATTGAAATATAAGTCAATAAGGAACAAGCCATTTTACGCTTGGGTTGTGCAGTGCAAAACAGAGTACTACGACTCTAGAATATTTCATTTTACCACTATAATAGCATATTTTAAAGGCAAAAACAGAGTAGTCACACATGACGCTCAAAACTGGTTTTACAATTGATTCCAAGTGTTTTGTTAACCATTTCATTGTGTGTTGGGGACCTACAATAGTTACAATTAAATGTATTAATTTCTAAGATACAAGAATAGCATGTGGATGAAATTTTCTGATTAAGGTCATGTGCAGAAACCAACATTTTGACCATGAATTGATTATTGTTGTATGTCCGCCACCCATTGCACTTGTTTGTGTGAAAAAAACAAAATTATGGATATGATAGACTTCTGCAGATTCACCATTCTTAAAAAGAAACGTAAGCAACCCTCTCCAGATTCTAATCAATTACTAAAAGTTCCACAAAAGGTTTTCCAGAAGAACATAGCAATCCTTGACTACAGAAATTTGAAAATGCATCATATCATGACATACAAACATCTTTTAAGAGAACAGCCAACCAAAATAGTAGACTCTCCGCGGTGGCTTCTAATCATTTCTTTTTTTTATTATTAATATTATTAATACATACCGATTTCTCCATATCCACCACAGAATTAAATCGTTTTTACTAACTTGATCGATCAAAATGCCAATGATCTTACTAAGACAAATAACAGAGGATTTTCACGAAATTCTGATAAATGTAAATGAAACAAAAACAAAAAGGATTTTGATGCAAGACAAATCAATAAACATAAACACCCTATTACAGTATAATAGTATACACCTGAAGCATCCTTGCTTCTTCGAAGGACAAAAAATGAAAGCGAATCGAATAGTAAAGAAGCAAAACAAACCTTAAGCTTGAAGGAGAGAGGAGGAAGAATGACAGTTCCTTTCTTCTGCAAAACCTTGCCGATGTTATTACCAGCGGTTGCCGCTAACGTCATACAAATGGATTCCCACATCTCTCTTCTCTTTCTAGCCCTTCCCCGAAAGATCTCGCATTTGCTTCTTCTTCTTCTTCTTCCTCTCTTTTGCTTCGCTGCTCTTCCTGTTTTTGCGCTTTTTTATGTATTATTATATTATTATCGGAATCAATGTTTTATTTTTTTATTTTTTTATTTTTTTTGCTAATCAGTGTTTTATTTTGTCTCCTTCCTTTTATTTTGGGTCTAAAAGAAGAGGGATGCCGACCAAAAAAAATACAGTGGAGGGAACGAAAAACACGGCTACGGTCTAGGGATGATTCGGTAAAGTTTTCACTTTTCAGAACGGGCCGCTCAGAAGCCATGCTTAGACAATTACACTCTGGGGTCTGGGCCTCTGGGCTCCGGTTGTCCGGTTGCCTGACGCTCCGCTGGACGGGTAGAGTTTATGATGGATACGTCATACGTGTGACAATTACATTGTATTGACGTTGAACCGACTAGAAAACTGCGACATCACATAACCGACAATTACATTGTATACCCGGAAATATTCGATTGTTGTGATTGGTAATATACTAGGATCTTTTGCGAATTATTCCTTCCTAGAAGGAGCTGCATGAGAAAGCTTTGGCCGTTAGAAGCCAAAGGGAAATTTTGGGCGAGTAGGGGCCAAAGAGGAATTTTCCCTTGCTCAGTTGCTCGTTTAAAGAAAAAAACAAAAACAATAATGCAATTATTCTTTTACCCTTACAATATTTTTGTAAAAAAAAAAAAATCTCAAATTATTCATCCCCGACAGCCAATGTTTTTGGAAGCCACACAAACTCTGCCTACTGCCTACGTCGTCTACTCATGTAACATCACATAACATCGCAGCCATGCATAGATAATATCATATAATGCAGGGGAGATGTTCTCAATTCACAGGTAGTGCGCTGTGAATAGACATGGGCAGGTGATTCAACAAGGTCCTTTGTGCTGATAACCGAGCAGCTGAAATTGTCACTGGACCCTTGTAAGGCGTAGAATCAAATTTTGCATTATTGTTAGTAGATCTCATGTGCACTCGTATCAATTCGAAGTTGATCATTTTTATGCTTATATTTGTTTTAATATAAACCTAATATGGTTTACTAATATTGTAATCAATAATATTTATATTTATGTTTATATCTATATTATATATAAAAGTGTGGTGGTGTGAAGTATTTTTTGAACTAAAATTAATCATTATTTTTTTGTTTGAAAAGGGTATAAAAGTCCTTTTATTATAGTTATAATGTCAGTTTTAATGGCTAATATAATGGTCATATTTGTATATTTAATCTATTAATCTCTAATTGTAAGGGTTGAAAATATAACTTCAATTATTAGTTTTCACCTCATTTATATTGGTAAATGAAATTATTAGTTAACTTATATTGGAAATGAAATTATTAATTAATTTATATTGAAAATGAAAGATAAATTAGTGCAATTTTGTTAGTTAACTACTTAATAAAAATAAATATTTAATAACAATTTAAAATAATTTTCAATAAATCTCCATAACTACACAAATGTAATAAATTTTTCAAAAATTTTCATAAAACTACATTTTCCTAAAATAACATTTTGGAAACTAAAAGATAAAATATTGTACTTTTGGAAAAAAATTAAATTTTATTTAAAATGTGTTGAATAATTATTAAAATTTATTGGAATATTTTGGAAATTTTAAGAAAATTTATTAAATTTGATAGATTTTGGAAAACTATTGGAAAATTATATAATTTTCATTGTAAATTATTGAAAATTATTAAAGATAAATGATTAAAGGAAAGGGAAAACTTTAATGTGAACCAATAATTGCACAATTTATTAAGACAAATTAGTATAATATTAGAAAAAGGAAATTATTGATTAGTTTATGATGGAGCGCGATCCGGCTGGTCTTAGCTGTCCGCTGCCTTGCTTTCGAACGGGGTAGCAGGGATCCTGAAACGGGAGAGATGGGAAAGCTCCGGGGGGAACCCGGTGTAGAGGCTCTGAAGCTCAAGTTAGAATCTTTTAAAAGCAAGGTAATACCAGATAGCGCAAAGTTTGCATACCTCCGTTGTCGGGGGGGAGGGGGCTCTTATAGTCACTTCGCATACTCATCCCAAGGCCCTTGTCAGATCGGGTATGATTACCCTTGCGCTTGTCAACTCGGTCGTCGTCCCTTCTGCTAAGACAGAACCGTCACTGCCTAACCGTCTAACTGGAGATGGCGGCGTCAGTGGCAGTGGCAGGTGGCCGTTTAGAGTGCTGCTGCCAAAACGTCAGATCCCAAGTCAGTCAAGCGTGGCGCCCTCGGGCACGGACTTCCCTGGTGTCAGGCATGGTACGACTTGTTTGGCTTTGCTGCCTAGAAGATGATGCGAAGTGCTGAGCGAGGCGGTCTTGAGCTCGGAGGTATCCCGAACTGTAACAAGGTGGGTCAGTTCGGCGAAGTGTGTCCCGAGCTGTTACAAGGTGGCAGTTCGGCGAAGTCTACCCCGAGCTGTTACAAGGTGGGTCAGTTCGGCGAAGTCTACCCTGAGCTGTTACAAGGTGGTCAGTTTGGCGAAGTCTATCCCGAGCTGTCACAAGGTGGCAGTTCGGCGAAGTCTACCCCGAGCTGTTACAAGGTGGGTCAGTTCGGCGAAATGTATCCCGAGCTGTTACAAGGCGGCAATTCGGTGAAGTCTACCCCGAGCTGTTACAAGGTGGCTTAGTTCGGAGAAGTGTGTCCCCTTGTTCCCGCCTAGGCTTGACCCCTTTTTCCGAGCTGTCGTTTCTGCCACATGTCTCATAATAAAGAGGTCGGGCCAAATCTTCCTTCATCAATTGCCCCCCACTCCTTGCGCCGAGGGCCTTGCCATGGTGCGGGGAGTTTTCACGAGGTGGTTGTAGATTTGTCCCGTCCTTCAAACCTTCACTGTATGAGACACTTTTGCTAGGGTTTTTTCGGTTTTCGAGAAGGCTGGAAACGTGCCTTACTCAAGAACGCTGGTGGTTGTGACCGTGCGTTTTAAATTTCAAACCAACTCGCGCTGCTGGGACGTGACAGCGGGTCACTTCAAAAAGGCACGCCACTGTTGTACGTACGCCGTCGACTGTCAGGGAGATGTGCGGCGCGTCAATTCGAAAAGACGCGTGTCGAAGTGACGTCGGTTTCAAAAAGACGTGCTGACGTTTTACTTTTTTTTTCGGAAAGACGTGCGCCAATCACGTCTCGACTTTAAGGGTTGCGCGGTTGGTAAGAACGTGGGCCGTCGGATCGTCTTCAGTCTGCACGGTCGATTCTTGGTTACTGTAGCTATAAATAGTGGGGGACCCCGGTTGGTTTGTCACTTCTGCGGTTGTTTATCGAGTTCGCGTCCAACCTTCCAACTCGCGTCTGAGTCTCTTCCAGCTCGCGTCAAGGCTGGTTATAGTCTTCACGGTTCTTTAGCTTGTTCTTCAAACTTTCCGGTGAGTACTCTTGAATCTATCTTTTCCCCAATGTCTAGCTTTGATAGCTCAGACGATTCTTCGAGTAGGGCCGACGTAGGTTCCACCAACCGAGCCGTGTCCCCAGACTGCCTCAGTGATCCTGAGGTGGAGCTTGAAGACTATGAACTAGTGGGCCGAGTTGCTTCGGGCAGTTTGGCGTCTACCTCCCACCGAGGTCGGATGCTAGACAGGTTTGGTCCTTCGACAATGACGCCTGAGGGGCTTCAATCCATACTTCTGTCCTACAATCTTCCTGGGGGTACACATATTTCATTCCTTCGGGTAGCTTTCCTTGGGAACATGGTCCCGACGAGATCATGATTTTTCGAGAGCAACTCGCTGCAGGGTTGCGACTTCCTTTCCATCCCCTTCTCGTCAAAGTCATAAACCACTTTGGTGTCACCATTGGCCAGCTTCATCCGAACTCTATTCAGAACCTGGTGGGGACGATATCCCTTTTTTGCGAGCAGAACTTCCCCTTGGACTTAGAGATATTCTCCTCTATCTTGATGCTCAAGAGACAGGCGGGTCCTCTTCCTGGGGGGAGACGGGCGTATTACCTTACTCCTCGCCAGGGTTTTAAGCTTCTGCACGATCTCCCTAACAAGGTCCCGGCGTGGAAGCGGGACTACTTCGGCGTGCGAAGTGCACAAGGATGGCCCTTTCAGACCGGGTGGGGTGAGGCCGCTCCCGACTTGGGCGTAACTCTTGATAAAGAGACGATGAAGGGTCTCCGGTAGTGGGCACGGCAAGGCTTAAAGTGCCACCACTACTTAACGGAGGCTAAGCTTTTTGCAGCCGACCTGAGTTCGGGTAGGTTTCTGGCTATGCGGTTTCTTGCTTGCTCTGTTCCTTCATTTTTTCTGATGTCGAACTCGTTTCTGCAGGTGTGATGGATGCGGAGAGAACTCGCGGTGGGTGTTTGTTCCAAGGTATGAAGAGGAGGAAGCGGGTCGCCAAGCGAACTCGTAACGAGCTGCCCCTGGATGAGGAGCCCCAAGCCCCAGACCATACGACAGAGGATCTGCCCAGGGAGCCCGAAGTGACTCCACCGGTGCACGAGACTGTCGGGGCGCCTTTCGCTGAAACCACCCATACGGGCGCTCCTGCGTACTCAAGTGCTCCTCACTCCGGGTCTGCTCATACGCGGGCTGGGCCCTCAGGCTCGGGAGCTCAAGGGGAGTTTAGGAGCGTGTTGATGCCGAACTACGCTCTTCAAAAGAGTAGGGACGCTACTTTCCCCGAGGAGGTCGCGGCGTGGACCGATCTTCCCTTGAATCAGGTTGCTTGCCGCGCCGTAACACATGCCATGGTGGTAAGTGAGATTGTCTTTTTTAATTCCGTTGCTTCTGTTGTCTTTTTGCTCACTTGTTTCTTTTGGTAGGTGAATTCTTTGATTCATGCCTTGGCGGCCCAAGTGGAGAGGAGCTCGCGACAGGCGCGAGCTGCTGAGGCTGCTGCTCATGCTGTTGAAGAAGCCTTCCGTGCTGCAGAGGAAAATACCCGGGCTGCTGAGGCGGCTGCTTACGCTGCTGAAAAGGTTGCTCGCGTCGCGATGGCCAGACAGACGATGTCTCAGCGTGACGCCGAGGCCATGGGGGTAGTTGTCAAGCACATGGCGGACTTGAAGTTGGATTTGTAGCATCAAGTCGAGTATCTTCAGGAGGACATTAGGGAGAGAACACAGATTTTTTCCCAAGGCATTGAAGACGCCAAAAAGAAGGCAGTTGAAGACTACATTGCCTCCCCGCGTTTTGACGATCTGATGGTGGACTCTTACAGGAGGGGGTTCAAGTTGAGCCGGTGGATGATCCGGAATACATACCCCGACCTCGATGTAAGTGCCATAACCACTTCGCGCATAACTCAGGAGATGGCCAATGCTGCCGATGGCGAGCCGGACTCTGAAGGAGAAGCAGGGCCTTCGGGTGTTGTTGAAGTGCCTTCCGATGGTGAAGAAGTGACTCCAGGCATGTAAATTTTTTTTTTTGCCAGTGTACTGTTTCTTGCAATGGAGTCTTTCCCCTTGCTCATTTTCCCCGAGCTGTTTCTTTGCCGGGTTTTTAAATTTGCGTGGCCTTTTATGCCGCGAACTGATTTTTGCCGAGCTGATAATGTGCTGAAGTTCCTCAGCTTGTCCTGTGGCACATGGCCTAATTTCGTCCACTTCGCTAGGTGGTTTATAGGTAGTATCGCCTCAAGTTCACGATGTTCCACGTTCGGGGTACTCGTTTGCCTTCCAAGGTTTCGAGTTCGTATGCGCCCCCGAGCGCTGTTTTTACTTTATAGGGCCCTTCCCAATTAGGTCCAAGCTTGCCGACGCCGGGTTTGAGCACCATAATCTTTCGGAGGACCAGGTCGCCGACTCGGAAGCTTCGTCGCTTTACTCTGCTATTGTAGTAGTGAGCTACCTGCTGCTGGTATGCCGCTGTTCGGATGTGCGCGAGGTCCCTTACCTCGTCCAGTAGGTCGAGGTTGGTGCGTAACTCGTCTCCGTTCGTCCGATCGTCATATGTTTCTAATCGCAATGTTGGTATTTCGATTTCCGTCGGGATCACCGCTTCAGTGTCGTAGGTGAGGTTGAAGGGGGTTTCTCCCGTGGCTGCTTTTGTCGGTCGTTCGGTGAGCCCATAAGACACTTGGTAGCTCTTCGGCCCACAATCCCTTAGCTCGATCCAGACGTGCTTTCAGTCCGCACAGGATGGCTCTGTTCATTACCTCTGTCTGACCGTTTTCCTGTGGGTGCGCGACTGACGTGAAATTTTGCCGAATCCCCATGTCCTGGCACCACTCTTGGAACTTGATATCCTCAAACCGTTTGCCGTTGTCGGAAATTAGAACCCGAGGTAATCCGAACCGACATACTATGTTCTTTCAAAAGAAGTTCTGTATGTTTTGGGCCGTAACAGTTGCCAGAGGTTCGGCTTCTATCCACTTCGTAAAATAATCCACCGCAACAACTAAGAATTTTCTTCCGCCTGTTGCTGGTGGGAATGGCCCAAGGAGGTCGATGCCCCATTGTGCAAAGGGCCACGGGCAGGCGAGGTATTTGAGGACGGAGGCAGGTTGATGGTGGATGTTAGCGTGCTTCTGACACTTGTCGCATTTTCTGACGAGCTCGACAGCTTCTGCCTTCATCGTTGGCCAGTAGTATCCTTGTCGAAGTGCCTTTTGGGCGAGTGCTCTGCCCCCCAAGTGTCCGCCGCACAGGCCTTCATGAGTGTCGCGGAGTACAAACTCGGCTTCGGTAGGTCGCAGGCACCGCAAATAGGGGAGTGTGTACGACCGTCGGTATAACCGTTCGTCTATTATGACATATTTGGCCGCCTGGCGCTGCACCCTTTTGGCAGCATTGCGTTCTACAGGGAGGGTTCCGTCTATCAGGAAGCTCGCGAGTGGATCGATCCAGCTCGGCCCTACTTCTAAGATGGGAGTGACCTCCTCTGTCCCCCCGAGAATACTAGGCCGAGGTAAGTCCTCTATGTACACAGTTCTCATATTGTTGTGACTCGTGCTGGCTAACCGGGACAGGGCATCGGCCTTAGTGTTTTCGAACCTCGGGATTTGCCTGATGATGTGTGACCGGAAGTTGAGCAGGGCTTCTTTTACTTTGGCCAAATATGCGATCATGGAGAGATCGCGTGCTTCGTATTCGCTGGTAACTTAGTTTACCACGAGCTGAGAATCGCTGCAGATGACCAAGTGTTTTGCCTTAACCTTTCGCGCTAGGTCCAGCCCGACGATTAGCGCTTCGTACTCTGCCTCGTTGTTGGATGTCGCGAACTCAAAGCGTAGTGCGTACTCTACTTTTGTGCCGCTCGGGCCGCACAAGACTATTCCAGCTCCGCTGCCCTGCTGGTTCGAGGAACCATCCACGTGAAGGATCCAGGGCTCCTCATCCCAATTCGCTCTTCGCCTGATCAGGAGAGATGCCACACTAGATGCTACTTCGCGGGGTTCGAACTCTATGGGCTCAGGAGCTCTGGGTTCGCCGCAAATGGGGACCTCGGGCTCGACCTGTGGGGCTTCGTGGCTGAAAGTGCACTCGGCGATAAAATCTGCCAAAGCTTGGGCCTTGATAGCGGTTCTCGGTTTGTACTAGAGATCGTACTCGTTGAGTTCGATGGCCCATTTCGTCAGTCGACCGGACACTTCGAGTTTGAGTAAAACTTGTCTGAGAGGTTTGTCAGTTAGGACGATGACTGTATGAGCCTGGAAGTACGGGCAGAGTTTCCGAGCTGCTATTACTAGGGCGTATGCTAGTTTTTCTATCTCCGGGTACCTTGCCTCTGCTCCCTGCAAAATTTTACTAACATAATATATGGGTCGTTGGACCCAGTCTGTTTCCTTTATTAGTACCGAACTGACTGCCTCGTCGCTGGCCGAGAGGTACAGTTGTAAGACCTCACCCACCTCGGGCCGGGCTAAGGTTGGCACACTAGCGAGGTAACCTTTTAGTTCGTCGAACGCGAACTGGCAGTCCTGGGTCCATTCGAACCCTTTGCCTTTGACTGCCTTGAAGAAGGGTAGGCAGCGGTCTGCTGGCTTGGACAAGAAGCGGCTTAGAGCGGCTATGCGGTCGTTCAGCCTCTGAACCTCTTTTACTTTTCGAGGTGGTTTCATATCTACAATGGCTTTTATTTTGTCTGGGTTGGCCTCAATACCGTGCCGATTGACAATGTAGCCTAGGAACTTGCCCGAGGTGACGCTGAAGACACACTTGTTGGGATTCAACTTCATACTAAACTGACGTAGAATTTGGAAAACAGAATCTAAGTCTTGTATTAACTCTTGTGAAAACCGAGTTTTGACGACCATGTCGTCTACATAGCATTCTATCTTCGTACCAATCAGGGGCCGAAATAACTTATTTACAAGTCTTTGGAAAGTTGCCCCGGCGTTTTTTAGTCCGAAGGGCATGACTTTGTAGCAATACAGGCCGAACTCGGTAATGAAGCTGGTTTTTTCCTCATCGGATGGGTCCATCCTAACTTGGTTGTAGCCCGAGTAGGCGTCCAGGAAGCTTAGCAACTCGTTTCCTGAGGTCGCGTCCACTAGGCGGTCAATTCTGGGGAGGGGGAAGCAATCTTTCGGGCAATCTCGGTTCAGGTTGGTATAGTCGACGCACATGCGCCACTTGTCGCTTGCCTTTTTTACCAATACCGGGTTGGCCACCCAGCTCGGGTAATGGACTTCCCTTATGAAGTTTACTGCGAGGAGCTTCTCGACCTCCTCGTCGACCGCTCTCCAGCGTTCTGGGGCTAAGTTGCGTTTCTTCTGTCTAACGGGTCTGACTACAGGGTCAGTATTAAGTTTGTGAGTTATCAGTCCGGGGCTAATGCCGGGCATGTCGGCCACGGACCAGGCAAAAATATCTAAATTTTGGAGTAAAAAACTTACCAGTTCGGCTCGTAGGCGATCTTCGATGGAAGCTCCGATGCTTAGTGTGCGAGCTGGGTCCGTAGCTGAAGTCTGGATTGCGACTGTTCCCTCCGTGGGCGAAGCTCGCTCTTCACCTTGCTCCGTCGGCCGCTCCAGCTCGAGGTCGTCGGCCGCCTTGGTTTTCCCCTTTAGGGCGGCAACGTAGCACTTGCGGGACTCGAGCTGGTCGCCCCGCGCTACCCCTATACCGAAGTCCGTAGGGAAATTCATGGCCAAATAGTAGGTGGAGACCGCCGCCCGTAGGACATGCGTGATCGGCCACCCTATTATGGCATTGTATGGGGAGGGGGGCGCGACTACCAGGAAATCATGGTTGAGTCTGACCGCACAAGGCCATGTGCCGACTTCCACAGGGACAGTTACTTTCCCGAGGGGCCTAACTTCCTCTCTGCTGAAACCTACCAGGGGAGTGTTCGCGGGCTTCAGCTCGCTCCTCTTTAACTGTAGCTGGTCAAATGCCGATTTGAAGAGGATGTCTGCTGAGCTTCCCGAATCTACGAGTACGCGCCTGACCTCGAAATCGCTAATCCTTAGCTTAATGACAAGCGCGTCATCATGGGGGTAGTGGACTACTCGCGCGTCGTCCTCCGTGAAAAAGATTGGCTCTTCGGTCTTTGGCCTCTTTGGGGGGTTCCTTTCTTCGAGGGCCATTTCGCGAACTGAAGTCCGGGCTGCTGCCGAGGTACACCCCGCTACTACGGATCCTCCCACTATTACATGGATGGTTCCCCGAACTGGCCTCTCTTCCGGAGGCTGCTTCTGCAACGGTTCGGCAGGTCTGTTGCTAGACTCGGGTGCATCCTTTTCTTGCTCCCCTTGCCGACCTGCTTTATTGTTATTGTTGTGCTGTACAAAATTTCTCAAGTATCCGCGACGGATGAGTCCCTCTATCTCATCCCGAAGGTTATTACACTGTTCGGTGCTATGACCATGGTCTCTATGGAAACTACAATACAAATTCTTGTTTCTATCGTTCGGATTTCCCTTCAGGCGAGGTGGCCACTTAACGTACGGAGCGTCTTTGATCGTCATTAAGATCTTTGTCCGCCTCGTGTTCAACGGTGTGTAGTCCGTCCGAACTGCTAAGGGGGCCCGGAAGGACTAGTTCGGCTTTGGCTCCCGGGTCGGGTTTTTTCTACTCACCGAGTTGGAGAGCTCGCCTTCTCTCTTTCTTTTCTCGTTCCCGCCTTCGGTTCGTTGGTTGATCTCTTCCTCAGTCCTCATGAACTTATCCGCGAGTTTGAGGAATTCGGCCACGGTCGCAGGCTGGTTGGCCACCATGTGCCATTTGAACTCTTTGTGCGTCACCCCTCTTTTGGCCGCCGCGAGATGCACTGCGGGGTCCAACCGTGGTATTTGCAAGCATGCCTCGTTGAACCGCTTGATGTAGCCCCGAATAGACTCTCCTTCTCTTTGGACCACTCCGAAGATGCTTTCCTCTGTTCTGGGGCACCGTCGGCTGGTGATGAAGTGTGTGGTGAAGACTTGCACGAACTGGGCCCAGCACTTTATTGACCCGGGGGCCAGGTTCCTGTACCAAGTGCGGGCTACCCCCTTGAGGGTGGTGGTAAAGGCCACGCACATGCACGATTTGCTAGCCCTGGCGAGGTGCATTTGCGACTGAAAGGCGTCAACGTGGTCGTTGGGGTCGAAGGACCCGTCGTACTTGTCCAGAGGTAGGAGTTTGAAGTCTCTGGGTAAGGGGACCGCCAGGAGTTCCGATGCGAGGGGGGAAGGAACGGAGAGAGCCGGGGTAACCCCTACCTCGTCCGAGCTCATGGCTTTGCCTCTGAGTTCCGACAAGGCGCGGGTGGTGGTCTGGCGACTTCGCCGGTGCCTTCGCCGTTGAGCGGGCCTTGTGCTGGCGCTGCTGGCCTCCGTGTTACCGAGCTCGATGGGCCCGGAGTGCTGGTAGTCCGCCGCCAGGGCACTGAATCGATTTTCAGTGAGCGGGAGCTCGGGCTTGGAGCGCCGGGGTGCCGACCTCGCGGGCGAGGTTCCCGACCCACCCACGGGTTGCGAGGTGGGGATGACATTTCTCTCTCTTCGGCCTGGGGACGCGGCCTGGCTGTTGGGGTGGTTTTGGGGCCGGGAGGCCTTCGCCTGGCGGGGGCGCCCATCCTGCGGGGAGGCCTTGACCAGCCTCGGAGCAGGGTGGCGAGGTGGAAGTAGTGGTTGGTTCAGTGGCAGTTGGGGGAACTGCTGTTGGTAGTGATACTGGGAGATGTTGTGCAGCACTTGGTGCTGGTGAAGCTGGTGTTGCTGGAACTGTTGTATTTGGGCTTGCATTGCCCGCATGCACTGCATCAGGTCCTCCAACCGGTCTTGGCTAGCTGCCAGGGGGACGGCAGTTGGTTCAGTGAAAGTTGTCTCAATGGGGAGAGGAAAGGGGACGTTTGTGGTAGGAGGGTTTACGGGTGCCACTGCTTGTGGCGTATTCAGGATGGGGATCCCATCTGCCGAAAGGGGGATGGTGAACTGTCCAATGCACACTACAGGGACCTGAAGTTGCTCCCCGGTCGCGTTTGTCTCCGTGTCACGTCCGGTGTTGCTGGAGAAGGCCATGAGTGTTGGGATTTTTGAAGAAGAAATGGGGTATCGAAGTTTGGAGGGAGGCTTTTTGAAGCGTTTTCCCACAGACGGTGCCAATTGATGGAGCGCGATCCGGCTGGTCTTAGCTGTCCGCTGCCTTGCTTTCGAACGGGGTAGCAGGGATCCTAAAACGGGAGAGATGGGAAAGCTCCGGGGGGAACCCGGTGTAGAGGCTCCGAAGCTCAAGTTAGAATCTTTCAAAAGCAAGGTAATACCAGATAGCGCAAAGTTTGCATACCTTCGTTGTCGGGGGGCAGGGGGCTCTTTTAGTCACTTCGCGTACTCGTCCCGAGGCCCTTGTCAGATCGGGTATGATTACCCTTGCGCTTGTCAACTCGGTCGTCGTCCCTTCTGCTAAGACAGAACCGTCACTGCCTAACCGTCTAACTGGAGATGGCGGCGTCAGTGGCGGTGGCAGGTGGCCGTTTAGAGTGTTGCTGCCAAAACGTCAGATCCCGAGTCAGTCAGGCGTGGCGCCCTCGGGCACGGACTTCCCTGGTGTCAGGCATGGTACGACTTGTTTGGCTTTGGTGCCTAGAAGATGATGCGAAGTGCTGAGCGAGGCGGTCTTGAGCTCGGAGGTATCCCGAACTGTAACAAGGTGGGTCAGTTCGGTGAAGTGTGTCCCGAGCTGTTACAAGGTGGCAGTTCGGCGAAGTCTACCCCGAGCTGTTACAAGGTGGGTCAGTTCGGCGAAGTCTACCCCGAGCTGTTACAGGGTGGTCAGTTCGGCGAAGTCTATCCCGAGCTGTCACAAGGTGGCAGTTCGGCGAAGTCTACCCCGAGCTGTTACAAGGTGGGTCAGTTCGGCGAAATGTATCCCGAGCTGTTACAAGGCGGCAATTCGGCGAAGTCTACCCCGAGATGTAACAAGGTGGCTTAGTTCGGCGAAGTGTGTCCCCTTGTTCCCGCCTAAGCTTGACCCCTTTTGCCGAGCTGTCGTTTCTGCCACGTGTCTCATAATAAAGAGGTCGGGCCAAATCTTCCTTCATCAGTTTATATTAGAAAATATAAGATAAATTAGTGTAATTCTATAAGTAAACAATTTAAAAAGAAAATAAATTATTTAATAACAATTTACAATAAATTTGAATAATTTTTCAAAATTACACAAATGTAATAAAATTTCCAAAATTGTCATAAAATTATATTTTTGAAAATTAAACACAATTTAGTATACTTTTATAAATTTATCATGTGGCTAATACTTAGTATATCCTTTTGGTAATTTTCGTTATCAAATTAAATATTGGATTGACAAGGAGTGGGTGCCTTACCTTGAATTCACCCAACACCGGGAATGGGGAAGGGAAAATTCAAGGATTCCCTGTCTTTTTTATGAGGAGTGGATGCCTTGCCTTCAACTTGCCTAACACCAAGGATGAGGTAAGGAAATTCGAGGATTCTCCGTTCCTAACGGGGAGTGGGTGCCTTGCCCTGAACCTACATGACACTAAAGATGGAACAAGAATGAGGTAGAGTATCTTGACTACGAGGCGAGGATAGGGATGGGGTACCCCACCTCGAACCCTCTCCATTGCCATTTCGATACAATTGTTAATTATTAGTAAAATTAATAATAAAAATATTAGCTTTTGTAATTATTTTTATTTACTTAAAGTCAATCAAAGTTTAATTTAAAAATAATGAAAACATAAAAGTTATTAAAATTACTATAAATGATTAATAAAACTAAATTTATTAAAAAATAATTATTCATATTCAATTAATATTAATCCTTTTTTTGTAAATCAACATTAAATAAAAATTACAATTATTAAAATTTTAAATATTTATAATAAATTTGAACATTTTTAATTAATCAAAAGCAAATTTTAATTATTAATTTATCAATTAATTAATAGCAAATAAAATTAATCAATCTTTTAATTTTTCCAATGCATCTCATAGGTCCCAGCTAATAGTAGATATATAAGAGTTAACTATAGTGCCATTGCCATTTGGGACTCAAAACATCAAAACATTTGGAGAAGAAATGGCACAGGCGTTTTGGCATAAAATTGTTTGGTATTGGCATTACTCCTCAAAAGATTTAAATAAAATGTTTAAATAATATAATATATTATTTTCATTTAGTATGGTGGTACACTCGAACCATGCCATTAGTATTGTCTCGGAGCATATGTGCAATATGCATGAACCATCAGTCTACCACCTAAATCATTATGCCTTTACGTGGTTCAAAGTATTGCAAGGTATCAAAGGGTACATATCATTTTGGGGTTTTATAGATTTATTTTTCATATATTTGAAATAATAAAGGTTATGCATATTGGATTATGCTTTAATAAATCCTAAAAATAGATGAACAAGATTAAATATAACACCTCAATGAGGTATATTTTAATAATATTATGAAAATATATATTATAGTTAATTATAATTTTATTAAAATCCTATGCTTAATTATAATTCTTAAGTTTTAATGTTTTATGAGATGAAAAAAACCTAACTCTCCTATCCAACCATAAAACATGCATTGACACAACTTCTAAGTGAAAATATAATTAATGATTATTTATTAATTATTTTAAAAAATTATAAAAAATAAATAAATATTTTATTAAAAAATAAATTTCAACTATTTTATGAATATGATAGATCATCTATAGAAATATAATATATTCAATCATTGTCATCAAATGATAAAATATAATTAATTATTTACTTTTTTTTTAATTTTAAAAATATAAAATAAAAATAATTATTAAAAAATAAATTTCAATTGTTCTATAGATATGATAGATAAATCCATAGATCTAAACCATATTTAGTCTTTATAGGTAGAGGAAAAGTTATATTTTCAAATTTTTTTATTAAATTATATTTTTTATTTTTTATTAAATTATATTTTTTCCCATATATCTTCGTGAATTTTCCATAAATCCACTAACAACACAATATATATATATATATATATATATATATATATATATATATATATATATATGATTTTGAATTGAAAAAATGTATATCAACATAAATTTAAAATTTCAAACAAAAAAAATAGAAATAACAAGATATTATAAACATTTGAAAAAAACTACCTATTTTTACCATATTTTTTCAAATTTTAAAAAATCTTAAAAAATTAACGATCCACACTTGTTTCTTACAAATTTAGCACTCTATGAATGAGTTTTAAAATTTTAAAATCATTTGGGAGGGAAGGGGTAAAAGGAAGCTTATTTCAAAGGAAAGAAACTTGTTTTCCCCTTTTATTTTTTTTTCCAATTTTTGACCATATCTTTTTCGTTGATATGCTACTGATACACCCCCAATACACCCCAATACGGGTCCAATACACATGAAAAAAAATGAAATGCCTGATTTCCATACATATCCTGTATCTGTATTTTAAAGATAAAATACGATATGCCTGCATCAGACAAATCATATCAAAATTTTAAACCTTAGGAATAATCTTTCATAATACAAAAGAATGTAGCAACATATAAAATTTGACAGAAAACCAATAAAAATTAGTGAAGAAAAATGAATCATAAATTTCTCTATAATTTTTCAAGCAGTGCACTAAGGTTAACAAATCATAAACTTCTCTATCAATCTTTTGTTTAAGCAATACACTAAATACCAGGACTTGGGAACATTTATGAAGTTTGAATGGTAATAGTTGATGTGAAATAATAATAATAGACTTCTAAAAACAGTCGAGCTTAGCTAAAGCTGTTTTTGATAGCATCATTGTTTCCACATGCAGCTGGTGAGCATTTTAGGTTAATCAATATAAATTGGTGAAGAACATATTTTGTGTTGTTGGTTGTTACATCACATACGAGATTGTTGATCACTGATGTTTATAGTTGAAAGTCAAATTTGACAATTTGTATTGATTAGCCCAAAACATTTAGCGAGAAAATATATCTTTAAGATTTGTATTGATCAACACAAAACATTTAAAGAAGGAAAAAACAGCAATGGCATCGAATACAACGTAATAGATTAAGATGATTTTACCACAGATATGAGATAAAAAAGTAGATTAAGATGATTTTAGCACAGATATGAGAGAAAAAAAAATCGAAATGGCAAAACAGGCTTTCTTCATGTAGCCAAATCTACATGAAATGATGATGATGATTATAATTTTTTATTTTCATGATGATGATGAACCTTCTAATAGAAATGAATATAGAGGGAAAGCTCCGTTCATGAATCTTCTAATAGAAATGAATATAGAGGGAAAGCTCCGTTCATGAACCTTGTACTAGAAATGAATATAGAGGGAAAGCTCCGTTCATGAATCTTCTAATAGAAATGAATATAGAGGGAAAGCTCCGTTCATGAACCTTGTAATAGAAATGAATATAGAGGAAAAGTTCCATAAGAAACGGAAAAGTATAGCCCAATGCAGAATTCTGAATGTCAAATACCCCATTCTATACACCAATACCCGTCATTCTGACGCAGGGCTGAACCGTCATTCTCCCTAAAAGGAATGAGAACAGAAATGTGCATGTAACGTGAGACGATGGAAAACTCAAAAATGCCCCATTCACATTAAATTCAAGCTCAGGGATGACTCTTGGAACATGGTGTTACTAGATTCAAGAAGTACATAAACTATGCATTTCAAACATGAATAGTAAAGAGTATCACAATGCACGACCCTGTTTTGACTGTTCCACTGGAACACAAGCTAGCAAATAAAGATGCAGGTAAGCTACAAACTACACTTCCACAGTTCTAAGCTTTATTTGCAGGTAATAGTATTTACCAGCTGCTAAAAACAATTTTAACAGACATGTTGTTGACAGTTGACCATCAAACCATGGAGCAGAATCCCTCGTAAAAAGCTGATTTAACCAAGATGCTTTAAGCTGCATTTGGCATTCCTTATTTTAAGGACTTGTTATCTCCTTTTTGCTGTTAAAATGCCCCTATGAATGCTGAGTTTTTAACTGTAAAAAGAAGACAAGTCCTTAAAATAAGGAATGCCAAATGCAGCCTTACTCTATCAGGCATTGAAAGAAACTTGTGCACATCAATTAAGCCTTCAAACATCCTTTGTTTTTAAGTAGTAAGTGAGTTTTTGTAAAACACCAATAGCAGATGCAGATCGTACCATTATATACAGCATGACTAAAACTCTAAAAGAGATAAACGCCATTGTCTATGGTCTGCTATTGCAATGCCACTAAGCACTAACATAAAGCTGATGTAGAAATCCACCCTTCTGATGCCAATTACCTCTAATACCTAGTTCTTTCGCAATGCCACAATGCACTAACAGAACAAACGAAAAGACATCAAAATCTACCCTTCTGCACATCTGTTCTCCAAGTAACCTCTAATATCTACTACCCATTAAAAAAAAAACACCTTGAATCCCTAATCCAATCATCAGAGGAATTTAATGCCATTTCCCAAGCATTGAATTGGGAGAACTGGATACATCACACATACACTACTTGCACCCTGATACTCTTGATTCTTGGTATGCTCAATTTCTTTTGAATCCATTACAACTTCATACAACAGTTCTGTAATTACATATAGGTCTAGTCATGCTATATTTCTGGGTTTAACGAATCATCCCACATTTCATTTCTGTTATCTGTAATCCTATTCAAATTGTAGAGAAAAGGTTTCTAAATCAGCCCCTACAATAAATATAAAAAGGTATTCTATGCAGGTAACACAAAAAAGATGCAGTCCCAGATTAAATTACTAGAAAATCTATCAATACAAAACAAACAAGGAAATGAATTTTTTTTTGAAAAACAAGGAAATGGATTCAAATAGGGGATCGTTGAACCCAAATATAGTTTCTTGATTGTACCTAATCATAAACCATGCCATCTTCTATGATCGGTTGGATTATAATATTGAACATAAAAGCAACATTGGAAAATCAAAACTTCGGAAAATTGATAGTGCGGTGGAGAGAAGAACATTGATAGTCCTAAAAAGCAGGAACGAGCAGAAGAGAGGAAGGGGACTTCAAAAGAATAACCTCAACTTCAGTTTTCAACACAAAAGATGTGCTGAAAGAAGTTCTGGACAGTTTGACTGGCATGGGTAAACGGCGAAATATAACCTCCCCTATGGCCAGAATCTAAATATGAAAATATAATTTTCAGGAAACAAAAGGAGTAGATCAAGAACCAAAATCCGATTTTCTCATATAAAACGGAAAATGGAACCCATGGTTTAGAGACGATCAGACCATGAGAGAAAACAAACAAGATAGCCTTAAAAAACCCGTCACCGAAGAACCAAATTTAAATAAATAAGAATCTTTCATACAATAAAGTGAAGAAACCACCCAATATCAAGAAATCTTCATGTACCATAACTTAATCAGAGCTTCCAGAGTTCCAAGGATGCAAAGAAAAAAAAAAAAAAAAAAACACATACAGAGATTAGTTAGATTACAGAAAGGGAAAGAAAGCAACCTAGCCAGAAACGCTGAAACTTGGAGCTATTAAAATTTACAAAGAAATATGTCCAGTCCATAAACAAGCAATCCGGACAATTTATCCATGAAAATACCTTCGTCCTAAGATTTTGATGATATCAGATTCAAGATTGTCAAGCATACGGACAGAACTTACATAACCCAAAAATATAAAAACATTAAATAAGTAGGCAAAACGAGAAAACCCCAACAATCACCACCATCCATGGACCACCTGGGTGTATCTGTCCTTGAGCCACCTGAAGCTCTTCCGCAAAGACCCTTTCATCTTCCCCTCCATGGCATAGACCTTGTAGCTAGCAACCCTCTTTTTCCTCTGCAACTCAGGATCGTTGAAGCTCCAACTCTTTGAAAAAGACCCACTGGTGTTTTTTCCTTTCTTGAACTTCACGTCCTTACCCATCTGTGTTGGTGGAGCAGAAGAAGCATAAGAAGCACTGTTACATCTAATATCATACGTACCAGTTGCAGTCGGCCTGCATCCATAGCTCTGCATCTGCATCCTCCCATCCCCGTACGACCTGGATCTGTAATCGCCCATGAATACACAGAAAGACCCAAAGATTGGAGCGTTGAACTATGGAGGCGATACCAGGGGGAAGATAAGTCAGTCAAGGAAGGGAAAATTAGAAGAAAAAGAAGAGGTGAGGGTGGCTTCTCTGTGTATTGTTTCCCACTTTTCTTTTCTAAATTGGGAACAGGAACAGTCAAACGATCTCTTTTTTTTCAATTGGACTTGTGGGGCCGTGGCATTTTTTTACTGACAACACTGCCTGGTGAACGCCGATTAAAGACGGTAGTTGCCACGTGGTAAAACAGAGTTGAACGTTAAAACTGGGGTCCATTAGCATATAGAAGAAATCGGGACCGTCCAAATACTGCGCATCATCAGAAGTCAGAACCCCGGCCAAATGTTGGACTTAATTTTTCGTCATACCAGTTAATAAATAAATAAATAAAAAGCAATTAATTTATAGCTTTAATAAGAGTAATCAAGTTGGTTCAAGTTTTTTTACTAATATTCTTTAATTTATAGCTTATAGGTATCAACTATCAAGGGTTTTTCCAATATTTTTTTAATCATTAGATATTAAATTATTATAAAAAATGTTTCTTAATTAGGTCAAGTAGGAAAACTCCCCAAACTATCCCACCTAATGGCTACTTATACTATACGGAAGAATCCTTTAACAAATATAAGCCAGTACTTCTATATGTCCTTCCTATAACAAACTACCAAATGCTCAATTGAAAGGAGTTTTATAAGTTTTATTTGAAAATGTAATGGTTAGTTCATTAAGCTACCATTACATTATTCCTTCATCTATTAAGCTACCATTATTCCCAAATTTATAAATTCAAAAAAAAATTATGAGGTGAAATAATTAATAAAACGCCTTTTTTTGGATAGAAAAAAAAAATCAAATCAAGAACAATATGTTTTTTGCCTTTTTTTTTTTTTACTTATGTAGTAGATTCATAATTTAAAGATTAGTTATGATTCCCGTTCACGTAATATAATTGCTGATGAATTCGCTGAAAGAGCGGTCACTCTCTTTGCCTATCATATAGTTTCTCACTCCTAAATTTGTTAAGAACTATGATTTTGGGTGAGATATAGTTGGTTTTCTTGGTTGAATAGAATCTGATGAAAAAAGATTTGGCTTGATCTCGTAATTACGCAATACGTGGTAAAGGCAGCAAAGGCAGCAGCTCGGCACAATAGTGTGCCCAAGGTGCGAGCATCAAAGGGAGGAACCAGCGGTCCGAACCCCCTACCAGCATTCCAAACTCCCTATTGGAAGCCTGAACTCTCTACAAGGAACCCGAACTCTCCCTTAGGCCCCGAGCCAAACACAAAGGGCAATAACCCAAACTGGCCTGCCCCATGGCAGTTCGGGACACACCTCTATCCGAACTCAAGACTTCACCTCGCTCACCACTCCAGCACTTCGCCTCCAGGACGCCGAACTAAACAACTGTACCATGCCTGACATCGAGGAAGTTCGTATCCAGGGGCGGTGCACTTGACTGACTTGGGATCTGACGCTTGACAGCCGCACTTCAAACGACCACCGCCATCTCCAGTTACAGAGACGGTTCTAACAAGGAGTAGTGGCGGTTCTGTCCCAACAGAGGGGATGACACCCGAACTGATAGAGCACTGAAGTAATCATACCTGACCTGACAGAAGCTTCGGAGTGAGTGCGCGAAGTGGTTATAAAAAGCTCCCTACCCCCCAAGAACAAGGTATGTGAACTTTGCGCCATCTGGTTTTATCTTGCCTTTGAGAGAATACTAACTTGAGCTTCGGAGCAATCTCATCGGGTTCCCCTTAGAGTTCCCTTATCTTCTCCGTTTCAGGTTCTCTGTAGCTCCATTTAGAGGCAAGGTCGTTGACAGCTAGGACCGGCCGGATTGCGCACCATCAATTGGCGCCGTCTATGGGAACGCTTCTAAAAGCCTCCCTCTAAAACTCTCATAACCTCCTATTCTTCCAAAAAACTCCAACACCCATGGCTTCTTCCAGCAATGCCGAATGTGGCACAAAAATGAACACCACCGGGGAACAACTCCAAGTCCCCGTGGTGTGCATCGGACAGTTCACCATCCCCCTTCCAGTGGATGGGATCCCCAGCTTGAATGCGCCACAAGCAGTGGCGCCCCTAAACCTTCCTTCCCTGAACATCCCTCTTCCACTCCCTATTGAAACAACTTTTGCTGAACCAACTGTTGTCCCACTGGCGACCCGCCAAAACCTGTTGGACGACCTAATGCAATGCATGCGGGCAATGCAAGCCCAAATGCAACAATTCCTGCAGCATCAACTTCAGTAGCACCAAGTACTACACCACCTCTCTCAACACCATTATCAGCGGCAGTTCCCTCAGCTACCCCTGAACCAGTCACTGCTTCCACCTCGGCACCCTGTTCCAAAGCCGGTTAAGGCCTCCCCTCAGGGTGGACGCCCTCACCGAGGAGAAGCCTCCCAACTCCAGAACCCCCCTAATAGCCAGGCCTCATCCTCAGGCCGAAAGGAAAGGAAAATCACCCCCGCCTCGCAGCTCGCAGGTGGGTTGGGAACCTCGCCCGCAAAGTCAGCACCTCGATGCTCCAAGCCTGAGTTCTCACTCATGGAGAACCGGTTCAGCGCCCTAGCAGCAGACTTCCAACATTCCGGGCGCATCGTGCTCGTACCAGGCCCACTCAACAACAAAGGCGCCGATGAAGTCGCCGAACTGCCACTTGTGTCCTGCCAGAGCTCAGAGGTAAGGAAGAGACGAGCTCAGACGAGGTAAAAGCTACCCCAATTCTCTCAGTTCTTTCCCCCCTCGCATCAGAACTCCTGGCAGTCTCCATGCCTAGAGACTTCAAGCTCCCACCTTTGGACAAGTATGATGGGTCCTTTAACCCCAATGACCGTGTCGATGCTTTCTGGTCCCAAATGCACATCGCTAGGGCCAATGAATCATGCATGTGTGTGGCCTTCACCACCACCTTCAGGGGGTGGCCCGCACCTGGTACAGGAACCTAGCCCCCGGGTCAATGAGAAGCTGGACCTAGTTTGTGCAGGTCTTCACCGCACACTTCGTTACCAGCAAGCGGTGTCCCAGAACCGAGGAAACCATCTTCGGAGTAATCCAGAGGGAAGGAGAATCCATCCAGGGCTACATCAAGCGGTTCAATGATGCATGCTTGCAGATACTGCGATTAGACCCCGCAGTACAGCTCGCGATGACCAAGAGAGGAGTAACGCACAAGGAGTTCAAATGGCACATGGTAGCCAGCCAGCCCGCGACCGTGGCCGATTTCCTCAAGCTCGCGGACAAGTTCATGAGAACAGAGGAAGAAATCAACCAAAGAACCGAAGGCGGGGTCAAGAAAAGAAAAAGAGAAGGTAAGCCCTCCAACCTAGGCGACTCGAGCTCCCTTAGCAGTTCGGACGGATTACACGCCGTTAAACACAAGGCGGACCGAGATCTTGATGATGATCAAGGATGCCCCATACGTAAAGTGTCCACCTCGCCTAAAGAGTAATCCAAACGAGAGAAATAAAAAAATGTGTTGTAGTTTTCATAGAGATCACGATCATAGTACCAAACATCTCCGGGATGAGATAGAGGGACTCATCCGTCGCGGATATTTGAGAAATTTTGTACAACATAATGATACTAATAATAAGGCATGTCGGCAAGGGGAGCACGGAAAGGATGCCCCCGAATCCAGTAGCAGACCGGCCGAAGCGTTGCAGCGATAGCCTCCAGAAGAAAGGCCAGTTCGGGGAACCATCCATGTGATTGTGGGAGGTTTGGTGGTAGCATGGTATACTTCGGCAGCAGCCCGAATGTCAGTTCGCGAGGCAGCCCGAGAAGAACAGAACCCTCCAAAGAGGTTGAAGACAGAAGAACCGATCTTTTTCATGGAAGACGACGCGCGAGTTGTCCACTACACCCACGATGACGCGCTTGTCATAAAACTAAGGATCAGCGACTTCGAAGTCAGGCATGTACTTGTGGATTTAGGTAGTTTGGCGGACATCCTCTTCAAGTCGGCATTTGACCAGCTATAGTTGTAGAGAAGCGAGTTGAAGCCCGCAAACACTCCTCTGGTGGGCTTCAGCAGAGAGGAAGTCAGGCCCCTTGGGAAGATAACAATACATGTGGAAGTCAGCACATGGCCTTGCGCGGTCAGACTCAACCACGATTTCCTGGTGGTTGCGACCCCCTCCCCATACAATGCCATAATAGAGCGGCCAATTACGCATATTATACGGGCAGTGGTCTCCACCTACTATCTGGCAATGAAGTTCCCCACAGACTTCGGTGTGGGGGTAGCGCGGGGCGACTAGCTTGAGTCCCGCAAGTGTTATGTTGCCGCCCTGAAGGGAAAAACCAAGGCAGCCGACGACCTCAAACTGGAGCGGCCTATGGAGCAGGGCAAGGAACGAGCTTCGCCCATATATGAAACGGTCACGATCCCGACCTCTGTTATAGATCCAGCTTGAACGCTACAAATCGGTGCTTCCGTCAAGGAGCCTCTACGAACCGACCTAGTGAGTTTCTTACTTCAAAATTTAGATATTTTTGCATGGTCCGCGGTCGATATGCCCGGTATTGACCCTGACCTTATAACTCACAAACTTAACACTAACCCTGTAGTCAGACCCATTAGACAAAAGAAACGCAACTTAGCCTCGAAGCACTGGAGGGCGGTTGACAAGGAGGTTAAAAAGCTCCTCGCAACGGACTTCATAAGGGAAGTTCATTACCCGAGCTGGGTAGCCAACCCAGTACTGGTGAAAAAGGCAAACGACAAGTGGCGCATGTGCATCGGTTACACCGACCTGAACCGAGCTTGCCCAAAAGACTACTTCCCCCTCCCCATAATTGACCGCCTAGTGGACGCGACCTCGGGACATGAGTTGCTAAGCATCTTGGACACCTACTTAGACTACAACCAAATCAGGATGGACCAGTCCGATGAGGAAAAAACCAGCTTCATAACCGAGTTCGGCCTGTACTGCTACAAGGTCATGCCCTTCGGACTGAAAAATGCAGGGGCGACATTCCAAAGACTTGTAAATAAGTTATTTCAGCCCTTAATTGGCACGAAAATAGAATGTTATGTAGACGACATGGTCGACATGACGCAGTTCTCACATGAATTAATACAAGACTTAGATTTTGTCTTCCAAATTCTACGTCAATTTAGCATGAAACTGAACCCCAACAAATGTGTCTTCGGTGTCACCTCGGGTATGTTCCTATGGTACATTGTCAACCGGCGCAGTATTAAGGCCAACCCGGACAAGATAAAGGCCATCCTAGATATGAGACCACTCCGAAAAGTAAAAGAGGTTCAGAGGCTAAATGGCCGCATAGCCGCTCTGAGCCGCTTCATGTCCAAATCGGCAGACCGTTGTCTACCTTTCTTTAAGGCAATCAAAGGCAAAGGGTTCGAATGGACCCGAGATTGCCAGCTCGCGTTTGATGAGCTAAAGACCTACCTCCCTAATGTGCCAACCTTAGCCAGGCCCGAGGAGGGCGAGGTCTTAAAACTGTACCTCTTGGCAAGCGACGAGGTGGTCAGTTCGGTACTAATAAAAGAAGTAGATCGGGTCCAGCGACCCGTCTATTATGTTAGTAAAATTCTACAGGGAGCAGAAACCAGATACCCGCAGATAGAAAAGCTAGCATACGCACTGATAATTGCAGCTCGGAAACTCCGCCCATATTTCCAAGCTCACACTGTCATCGTCTTGACTGACAAACCTCTGAGGCAAGTCTTACTCAAGCCCGAGGTTTCCAGTCGGCTGACGAAGTGGGCCATCGAGCTCAGCGAGTACGACCTCCAGTACAAGCCACGAACTGCCATTAAGGCCCAAGCCTTAGCAGATTTAATCACCGAGTGCACATTCAGCCTCGAAGCCCCTAGGCCGGTTGAGCCCGAGATCCCCAGTTCGGGTGAACCCAGAGCTCCCAAGCCAATAGAGTCTGAACCCTGTGAAGTAGCAGCCAGTGTGGCATCTCTCCTAGTTAGGCCAAGCGCGAACTAGGATGAGGAGCCCTGGATCCTTCATGTAGATGGCTCCTCGAACCAGCATGGCAGTGGGGATAGAATAGTCCTATGCGGTCCGGGTGGCATGAAATTGGAATACGCACTACGCTTTGAGTTCGCGGCATCCAACAATGAGGCAGAGTATGAGGCACTGATAGTCGGGCTGAACCTAGTGCAAAAGGTAAGAACAAAGCACATAGTTATCTGTAGTGATTCCCAACTCATGGTCAACCAGGTTACGGGCGAATACGAAGCACGCTAGCTCTCTATGATCGCATACTTGGCGAAAGTAAAGGAAGCTCTACTCAACTTCCAATCACACTTCATCAAGAAAATCCTAAGGTCAGAGAACACTAAGGCCAACACCTTATCCCGGTTAGCCAGCACGAGTTACAACACCATGAGAACAGTGTACATAGAGGACTTACCTTGGCCTAGCATTCTCGGTGGGGCAGAGGAGGTCGCTCCCGTCCTTGAAGTAGAGCCGAGTTGGATCGACCCACTCGCGAGCTTCTTGCTAGATGGAACCCTCCCTGTGGACCGCAATGCAGCCAAGAGGGTGCAACGCCAGGCATCCAAATACGTCATAATAGACGAACGGTTGTACCGACGGTCCTACACGCTCCCCTACTTGCGTTGCTTGCGACCTGCCGAAGCCGAGCTCATACTCCGCAACACTCATGAAGGACTGTGCGACGGACACCTAGGGGGCAGAGCCCTTGCCCAAAAGGCACTTCGACAAGGATACTACTGGCCAAAGATGAAGGCAGAAGCTGTCAAACTCGTCAGAAAATGTGACATGTGTCAGAAGCACGCCAATATCCACCATTAGCCTACTTTCGACCTCAAATACCTCACCAACCCATGGCCCTTTGTGCAATGGGGCATCAACCTCCTGAGGCCATTCCCGCCAGCAACAGGTGGGAGAAAGTTCCTAGTGGTGGCAATAGATTACTTCACAAAATGGATAGAAGCTGAACCTCTGGCAACAGTTACAGCTCGAAACATACAACACTTCTTTTGGAAGAGCATAGTATGTCACTTCGGGCTTCCTCGGGTACTGATCTCTGACAATGGAAAACAGTTTGAGGATATTAAGTTCCAAGAATGGTGCCAAAATATGAGAATTCGTCAGAACTTCACATCGGTCGCACACCCGCGGGCAAACAGTCAGACAGAAGTAATGAACAGAGCCATCCTTCGTGGACTGAAAGCACGACTAGACCGAGCTAAAGGGTTGTGGGCGGACGAGCTACCAAGTGTTCTATGGGTTCACCAAACTACAGAAAAAATTGCCACGGGAGAGACCCCCTTTAACCTTACCTACGGCACTGAAGCGGTAATTCCAGCGAAAATTGAAATACCTACATTGCGACTAGAAGCATATGACAATAAGACAAACGAAGACGAGTTACATACCATCCTCGACCTACTGGATGAGGTAAGAGACCTCACGCACATAGGGACAGTGACCTACCAGCAAAAAGTAGCTCGGTACTACAATGCCAGAGTAAAGAAGCGGAGCTTCCGAGTCGGCGACCTGGTTCTCTGTAAGATCATGGTGCCTGAACCCGGCGTGGGCAAACTTGGACCAAATTGGGAAGGGCCCCACAGAGTAAAGAGAGCACTCGAGGGGGCATACGAGCTCGAAACCTTAGAGGGCAAACAAGTACCCTGAGCGTGGAACATCGTCAACTTAAGGAGATACTACCTATAGACCACCAGGCGAAGTGGACGAAATCGCTTGTAGAGCCCAAGGGCCAGGATGCCGAGCTAACGAAGGAACCTCGACATAAGCAAGCAAAGAAACGTCAGCCAAAGTCTCAGGCGAAGCGGAGACTTAAGTATTAAACATCAAAATAGGTCGTGTGAGTGCAGTAACCCGGGCAAGAAATAGATCGGGCATATGATTAGTTCGGAAAATACGGTCAACTTGGGAGAGAACAACCAACACCAAAAGAAAAGTCATTCCATTTCAATATAAGGGAATGTACATTTTGAAAAAAAAATTACAGGCCCGGAGCTACTTCTTCATTATCAGAAGGCACTTCAATAATACCCGAAGGTCCTGCCTCGCCCTCGGAATCTAGCTCACCATCAGCAGCGTTGGCCATCTCTTGAGTTATGTGCGAAGTGGATATGGCACTGATATCGAGCTCGGGGTATGTGTTTCGAATCATCCACTGGCTTAGTTTAAAACCACTTCTGTACGAGTCCACCATCAGGTCATCAAAGCGCGGCGAGACAATGTACTCATCGACGACCTTCTTCTTGGCATCTTCTATGCCTTGAGAAAATATTTGTGTCCTCTCCCTAATGTCCTCGTGAAGGTATTCAACCTGATGCTGTAGATCCAGCCTTAGGTCCATCATGTGCTTCACAACAACCCCCATGGCCTCGACATCTCTCTGAAACCTCGCCTGTCTGGCCATAGCAGCGGGAGCAGCCTCCTCAGCAGCACGAGCAGCTGCCTTAGTAGCTCGAGAAGTCGCCTCGGCAGCACGAAAAGCCTCTTCGGTAGCTCACGCCTGCCTCGAGCTCCTCTCCACCTGGGCCGCCAAGGCATGGATAGAAGAGTTCACCTACCAAAAGGAAAAAACAAGTGATTAAGAGAACGACAACAAGAGGGATAAAAACAAAGAAGCCCGACAAGAAATCTGACTCACAACCATAGCATGAGTAGCAGCACGACAGGCAACATGGTTCAAAGGAAGATCAATCCACGCCCCGATCTCCTTGGGGAAGGTGACCTCCCTACTCTTCTGAAGAGCGTAGTTCGGCGACAGCACACTCCTGAATTCCCCTTGGGCTCCCGAGCCTGAGGGCTCAGCTCGCGTATAAGCGGACCCAGAGTAAGCAGGAGCACTAGAGTAGGCGGGAGCTCCCGTGTGAGTAGTCTCGACATAAGGGGCCCCTACCGCTTCTTGCATTGGAGGAGCCACCTCGGGCTCCCTGGGCGGATCCTCTGACGTGTAGTTTGGTACCTGAGGCTTCGCATCCTGGGGCAGCTCGGCACGAGTTCGCTTGGCGATTCGCTTCCTCTTCTTCATGCCTTGAAACAGGTGTCCACCGCGAGTCTTTTCTGAGTCCATCATACTTGCAATAAAAGAGTTTGGCATCAGAAAAAACGAAATAACAAAGCAAAACAAGAAACCTCTGAGCAAGGAACCTACCCGAACTCAGGCCAACCATAATGAGCTTGGCCTCCGTTAGATACTGATGGCATTTTAGCCCTAGCCGTGCCCATTGCCGGAGGCCCTTCACCATCTCTTTATCAAGCGTAACACCAGAGTCAGGGGCGGCCATCCCCCACCCGGTCTGAAACGGCCACCCTAGTACACTTCGCACCCCGAAGTAGTCCCGCTTCCAGTCGGGACCTTGTTGGGAAGTTCGTGCAAGAGCTTAAAACCCAGGCAAGGAGACAGGTAATACGCCCGCCTATGCCCGGGAAGGGGACCCGCTTGTTTCTTAAGCATTAAAATAGAGGAGAATATCTCCAAGTCTAAAGGAAAGCCATGTTCGCAAAATAGGGAGATTGTCCCCACCAAGTTACGAATGGAGTTTGGGTGAAGCTGACCGACAGTAACACTGAAGTGGTTCATGACCTCGACAAGAAGGGGGTGGAAAGGCAGTTGCATCCCCGCAGTGAGCTGCTCCCGGAATATCATGATCTCTTTAGGACCGTGTTCCCAAGGAAAGCTACCCGAATGAATGAAATAGGCGTACTCCCCAAGCAAGTTGTAATAGGTAATTAGGGATTGGAGCTCTTTAGGCATCATGGTCGAGGGACCAAACTTGTCTAACATCCGACCTCGATGATAGGTGGACGCCAAACTGCCCGAGGCGGCTTGGCCTACGGGATCAAACTCTTCCTCAAGTTCTACCTTAGGTTCGCTAAGGCCATCGGGGGATGCAACTCAGTTCATAGAACCTGCATCAAACCCACTTGAAGAACCGTCTGAACTATCCGAGTTAGACATCAAGGAAAAAAATGTAGATTCCAGGAAAGTACTCACCCGGAAAAAGGTTTGAATAGACTACGGAAATTGGAACACAAGCAAAAAACCTTGAAGGAGAACTAAAAGCCTGGACGCGAGCTGAAACTTGGACGCGAGCTCAAGAAGCAAAGCGCAGAAGTGACAAAGCGACTGGGGTCCCCCGCTATTTATACCCACAGTAACCAAGAACCAACAATGCAGATCAAAGCCAATCCGACGGCCCGCAGTCACGCTGACCGCATGTCTCCTGAGACCGAGACGTGATTGGCGCACGTCTTTCTGAAATTGACAAAATGTCGGCGCACGTCTTTCTGAAACTGACAGGACGACAACACACGTCTTTCTAAAACTGACAGAACGCCAGCGCACATCTCCTCGCATTACAAACGGCAATGACGCATTTTTTCAAATTCGAAAAGACCCGCTATCACGTCTCCCAGTGGTGCGCTTTTTTGAAATTTGAAATAAGCGCGGACCACCATGTCTGTTAGCATTTGTAAGCAGGTCGACGCGTTTTCTGCCTTTTGGGCGCTCGAGAAACCCAAAGAACCCTGGCAATGCACCTCGCGCTATTGAAATTTGAAGTACGGGACAAATCCACCTACCACCATGCAAATTCCCTGCGCCAGGGCAAGGCCCTTAGCACGAGGAGTGGGGACAATTGATGAAGGAAGATTTGGCCCGACCTCGTAATTACGCAACACGTGGCAAAGGCAACAGCTTGGCGCAACAGTGCGCCCAAGGCGTGAGCACCAAAGGGACGAACCAGCGGTCCGAACTCCCTACCAACAGTTTGAACTCCCTACTAGGAGCCCGGACTCCCTACAAGGAGCCCGAACTCCCTACAAGGAGCCCGAACTCTCCCTTAGGCCCCAAGCCAAACACGAAGGGCAATAACCCGAACTGGCCTGCCCCATGGCAGCTCGGGACACACCTCTATCCGAACTCAAGACTCCACCTCGCTCACCACTCCAGCACTTCGCCTCCAGGATGCCGAACTGAACAACTGTACCATGCCTGACACCGAGGAAGTTCGTATCCAGGGGCGGCGCACTTGACTAACTTGGGATCTGACGCTTGACAGCCACACTTCAAACGGCCACCGCCATCTCCGATTACAGAGACGGTTCCGACAAGGAGCAGTGGCAGTTCTGTCCCAGCAGAGGGGATGACACCCGAACTGGCAGAGCACAGAAGTAATCATATTCGACCTGACATAAGCCTCGGAGTGAGTGTGCGAAGTGGTTATAAAAGGCTCCCTACCCCCCAAGAACAAGGTATGTGAACTTTGCGCCATCTGGTTTTATCTTGCTTTTGAGAGAATACTAACTTGAACTTCAGAGCAATCTTACCGGGTTCCCCTCGGAATTCCCTTATCTTCTCCGTTTCAGGTTCTCTGTAACTCTGTTCAGAGACAAGGCCGTTGACAATTAGAACCAGCCGAATTGCACACCGTGAGAATCATTCTTACTTTATTTTTTTAAAGGACATCCCTACAGCAGTGATCTGGTTATAATGTTTATTTGGTCCAACTAAAGCCTTAAATATCGATATATTGCATATGCTGATAGGGGCATATCGGACAGTCCCTTTTTTTTTTAATCCATTTAGGGGGTCGATTTAAGGCTCCTCCACTCCCGATACATATCTATAGAGGTGTATCAGGGTGCTCCCGATATAATAATAATTTGAACCTTGGGTCCAACCTTTTAACTTGATAACAAAACCTGTTGGCTTGGTAAATGATCGGCCAGATGGAGACGGTTGAATTGTTGATTTGTTTGACCCATTATACTTTGATATTGATGGTATTATGGGTTTATAGATAATAATCTATAATCTATAAAATTATTTCAACGTTTCCGTTTCTCTCTCTCTTTCGAAGATAAAGTCAAATAAATCAGACCAAAAAAAACAGAGCACCTAGAAAATAAAAGTTCTTATTTAGTTTGCAGGAATAGGGATTTGGAATCAAAATTGGAATGGGCTATTCCATTCCAATTGTTTAGTTGAGAGGAATCGAAATTTCATTCCCTTTTCTGATGGATGGTATTTCCCTATTTGAGGGAATGGCCATTCATTTTCCCTCCTTTGATAATGAAATTTCACTCTTACTGATTTCAAAATTTCAATTTTCATTTCCATTATTGTCTTAATCAAACAGATTATAGGAATAGATTATTCAATTGAGAATCAAATGAACCTAAGAATCCAGAAATCTTAAATTATTTTTTTTCAATCTCTCGCCCAACTTTATTCAATTCCATCATAGTGAGCTTGACAAAACAATCCAGAAATCTTCTAGTTGGAAATTAGTTGGAGCCAAACAATGGCCAACGCCTTCACTTAATGGGTTATAATTAAATATTTAAATTTCCTACAAAATTTTTCTATAGGAAATTTTATATTTTTATTTTAAAAACCATTTTTTTGAATGAAGTAACAAAAAAGGCTTGTGTGGACTGGAAGATTCTGTGCCAGGCAGTCCAATGAGATCACCATATGATGGACGATATATATATATATATTCATGTCGTTATTATTGTGGTGGGGGGGCGCAGAAATGCAGAATGAATTTGAATTTCTGAATCCACCTCGATAAGGAATTCAAAAGCAACACAAAATTCTACAACTTTTTTCCATGCTTTTGTTTTGTGAATTCCATGACATCGAAAAATCCCAAACCAACAAAATCTGGGGATTCTTGGAATGGCCGAATAGAAATCCATTAATTAGTTCCAAACCCACCAGATTCAAAATTTCAAAAAGCAACCATGAATCCTCATTCGAGGGTTCGTTCGTTCCGTTTCGTTTGTTGTAGTTGTATCACATATACATTCACCTTCATCCCGCCGGCTGATAACTTTTTTTTCGGCAAGAATACGTCACCCACATCGATCTCACGAAAGAAGCTGACTCGTTAACAGATCACCATCACAATTAGTATTTTCACGCATGGATAACACACACGATCGGAATCAACATTAATGCATGGACGCAATCACCTATCTTTTTTTCTGGAAAAGAAAATGACGGTGGGTCCCACATTTGACAATAGACAGACTGACCACGTAGAAATTGGTCCCAGATTTTGGATAAACCCGGTCTGGTCTCCGGTGTTAGAAGGCAAATTCGTTTCGACTTTGTATAATGTCAGGTTTGGTTGTGTTCAAATTCAAACGGTTGAGTTAATAGTCAAGAGTTAAGGGAGAATTAGGGTGAATCAAGGAAATTTGGACCGAACTGTTAGGTAAGGTCGTCTCTGGGTACAAGTTGTAGGAGTGGCACGATAGATTGAAGGATACTCTGACAGGTTGAAATGTTGACCAAATCCACTGATGGTGATGGACAGTGTTGGACACAATAATATCTGGCCTACGCTTTTCAAGCTTATTAATTGAACTAACCGACGTCTGTTATAGAAAATGGAAATGGATGGATGGAAAGGATGTGGTCCTGGGCCCCCACTAAGTCACTTCCGAGCACCTACCTTTCAATTGAGCTTGGATCTGCTACCCACACTATTTGTTCTTACCTCCCTACCCACAGATTGGTGTGGATTCGAGTCGAGTTATTTGAGTTTTGGCTCGGTCATAAATTATTATGTTCTAGTTCGGTTCGAATTAGAGATTTGAGTTTGATTCAAAAGTTTGGAAGTTCAAGTTCAATTTGGCTCAAGTTCAGTTGTCTCTGATTGCACATATACCTAATAGTCGAGGTGCTGAGTTGAGGTCTTCCTCAGTTGATGAAGTACCTAGCCAAGGTGACACTCTACGTACATATACTTGACTAGGCTCGTGAGCCTCACGATCTGAATTGTATTAAGCTTGAGCTCGACTCGATTAGCAAACGAGCCCATATATTAAGCTTGAGTTTGGCTCGAAGCTTAGTTTAGAACGAGTCAAGCCAAACTCAAATAGCTTGTAAACAGCTCATCTCAAGGCCACCCCTACCCACAGACCTATGCATTTAGAATATCTCTTTTTTCATTTGTTTTGTGCATATAGATGTAGGAATATTTTGTGGGTAACTGATCCAAAGTGCTTTCAATTAGGAGTTCCGATCTTGAGATTAGCTTCGGTTAGGGCAAGCCCATGCTCACACCATCCCAACAGCCTCTTGCAACCTTGCATTGGAAATATCTCCCCATGAAATAAAGCACATGGGTAGGGAGATATTCCCAATGCAAGGCTATAAGGGCTGCTAGATGAGCGTTTACCTAACGGAAGTGAACTCTCCAATCTCATACCAATAGAATAAGTTCCAACCACATCCCATTCATGATGAGTTCAACTTTTATAGAAAGACCCAAGCTTCAAAGTATCGGAAACGCAAGGTGTATCGGAAAGACAATTTTAAGAGACATATTGGGATATGCTTAGGACGTATGGATACGGACAAAAAATCAAGATACACATAAATATGATAAAAATTCAAATAAATCTTAAAAAATATATTACTAACTATATTTACAAATTTTTTATGATTGTAAATAAGCCATTTAAATGTAAAAAACCATAATTTAATGGTTTATATAAAGTGTGATATATCGGGACACAATTAGTAATCGTTGAAAAATGATGGAAAACTAAAATATAAAAAAACAAAAAAAAAACTAAAATGTGAATGGCAAATTTCAAAAACCAATATAATTAATATTAATATTTATTGGTATATAAATTTTAATAATTAATTCTAGCATTTATTAAGAAAAACTTGTCACTCATTAAGAAAAGTGAAAATTTACTTAAAATTAAAAATATGTATAATCATTGCAAACAAATATGTGTGGCTCATTGGCGAACTTGTGGTTGTTAAAACTTAAAATCAAGTGACCAAGGTTTGAATCTTGCTATAGCCTAAAATGTGAAGTCTTTGCACTAACAAAATGAAATTAATGATAGTGGATCATTAATTAAAGGAATTTATGAGAGAATTTGAATTAGGTGCTAAAATTTAAATTTAAATTTGCCTTGGAGTAATTGAATAATTAATGAAAGAGAAATTAGACTTAAATAAATGACATTAATGAGAGATTTGGTATTAAATATGGATTGACGAATAACGATATGGATCTAAACTGTATCAGACTATTTCAGGCCCATATTGGAATGTATCAGGCCCGTATCGCTTGATACAGATCCGAAATAGTCCGACACGTGCTCGTATCGGCTGATACATACAAAAAGAAACGGAATGAATGATTTATACACATTCCGCGTATTGGGTTCTTGTCGAAACAATATGTACCAGCTGATACGGACCGATACATTGCAATATTTTGAACCTTGGTAAGACCTAGCCTAAGTTTCATGGTGAGATGCGCATGTTAGATTATGTAGGAAGCAAGGTTCAAAGTATCGACACGTATCGGCTCGTATCAATCGATATGTATCATTTTGAGACCCCTCCAATACTCCCCTATAGTTGGTGTATCGGGGGTCTAATCGGTTCAGGGGATGGAGGAGCCCTAAACTAGCCCCCTTGAACTGATTTCAGGAAAAAAAACAAAAAAAAAAACAAAAAAAGAAACAGTATTCATTCGTCCAATACGCTCATACCGACATATCGGGCATATCGATATTTTGAACGTTACTAATAAAAGTGTTGGAATGTATTTTGTTGACAACAGATTCCAACTTAATGGGAGCTGGGATTTACTGACGACGAAATACTTTCTAACAAGTTCCAACATGATATGTGTTCACACATCTTACCATGGGCCCCACTCTCATGGTAAGATGTACGGACACAGATCATGTTCAAATTTGTTGGAAAATTATTTTGTTATAACTAAATTCAGCCCTAATAAATGAGCAAAATTTCTTAAGTAAATTGCTAAAAAATTACCCATAAAAAAATGAATTTTCTATAAGACTCATACTCACCCCCTCCCCTTACCAACAAGCGGGCCCTAACTTCAAAGTTCAAACCTACAAATCTACCATTATTTGTTGGATTACAAAAAAAAAAAAAAAACGAAAAAAGAATATCAAATGATCAGATTTAGCTTGCTTTTTGCCAAATTTACCCATCAAAACTAACATAGATTAGAGAATATTGTATCCAATGATCCTCCGTTTTTTCTAAACAAGCCCATCTCATTCTCCTAGAGCCTACTGAATTTAAGAGAAGCCGGACCCAATCCTCATCGCCCATCTAATTTCTCATACCAAGGAGTACGGATTCATCATCTATCATACATTTATCCTTTATATGCTAAATTGAGCCGATCACAAAGAATTCGGATCTGCTACTCATAAGTTGTTCCTACATTTCTATTCATAGAACATTACAGTTGGACATTAAAAATATTTCTCTTTTCTTTTATAGGGAGATGGTTGCAATAAAGGACGGTAGTGTTTTATGGGTATAATCATAAAACATTTTGTGACTAGCAAATTCATAATGGATCACAAGACTATACCCCTTTCAAGAGTTTACATTTGCACCCCATAATGTTCCACAATACATTCCTCATAAATGGGCGCCTCATAGGCACATCGACCATGCATTGGGAACATCTCCCATAAATATTCACTAAAAAGTACGGGAGAATGTGGTATATAACGTTGTGGGGCGCAGATCTGAACTCCCCCTTTCTATAATAGATTCTTCAACTGCTATGGCGTAGAGAAGAATAGAGTTAACAGTGGAGAGGAACGAGCGAGAACACCAAACACAATCACGACTTCACGATGGATGCATCAGAAATTCCTTCCAGAAAATATAATATAATATTATTTAAAGATCCATTTCGTACTATCGAATTAAAGTATGAAACGCAACTTCAAAAAGTTATATAAAAAAAAAAAAAAGGGGAAGAAGAAAAAGCTAAAAGTTGTGAAATGTGACAGTAGTTTGAGTAAAGGAGAAGCTAGTTTTGTTGGGACTTCATGTTCCATAGTTGGTGGACTGAGTAGAAGCTGAAAGTATGGTGACGCGACCCCTTTAGTTCTTTCTGGGGAAGACAGCAAAGGACGATCCACCATCCTTACTCCTGTGTTACAGATGGTGCATGATCAATTTGGCCATCTCCCTATGGTAATGAAAATGGAAAAGAAAAAAAACAAAAAAAAAAAAACAAGTTTAATAGCAAATCCTTAAACCATCTCCCCTCCGATACGCCCCTACAGTGGGTGTATCGGAGGTCTGACCGGTTCAGGGGGTAGAGGATCCCTAAACCGGCTCCCCTAGCGGTGTATCGGGCGTATCAACATTTTGAACCTTGGGCATATTGATATTCACAAAGGTCCATCTATAAAGGTTTAAAGAACCGACCCAGAACCAGAACCATTCTGGTCATCAGTTTCCAGTTTCTAGGTCAATGGTTCAACCATCCAATTCAAACAGTCTGTTCCAACCTAAAAAATAAAAAATAATAATAAAAAATAAAAATCAGCCATAAACAGTTTGAATGAATTGATGTTTTGCCACCCAAATCAGCAAGTAACTGACCAAATCAACAATTTTTTACCAAAGAAACAAAGACCGGGTTAAAAGTAAAATGGAACCGATTGTCTAAACAGTTCCAAGGCAGAATGAGGTCTGACCATCCAGATCAACAGCAGTTCAAAAACACTGCCTCTAATAGAATCCCCAACCTGCATCAAAGACAACGTTTGACTCTCTTTAACTCACAACATTGGCATCTTTATCCTCCTGTTTGTATTGAACATCTTGGCGGAGGCGGAGGATGCCTCCTAACTAAGTACTTTCATTTTGGTAAATGAATTGTATTACCCACGGGCTTAATTCAAAAAAAAAAGGGAAAAACTAAACTTTGGGGAAAAAAGTCACTTCGAAGGCCATCTCTTAGAATCAGACGTTTTAGAATTTAGATAACAAATCGTTCTGAATGGCGTCTGAAAAATTAACCCGATAAGCTTTTACTTCAGGTCGTGCATTTTGACCCGTTTAATTCATTACTCTTCACCTGGGACTTTGACACACCATTGTATCGTCGGTGGCCGGCGGGTTCCCAAATTCGCAACTGAGAGAAATGTACGCTAGAAGCAACACCATTAAATCACGGTATAAATTTCTTTCAAATTTAGACTGTCCACGCTCCACATAAGCACCAAAATTGCTGATAAAACACATTATAAGACCAAACGCGACACGGTTATGCTCATTTTCGGTTCAAGGGATTCATTCGGGTGGAAGGGGAATCCCATATAAGCACAAGCACCGTGGCGATGCCAAAAGTATATAAAATAAAAAACGAAAATAAACCGGGTAACTAAAGTTGACCTACCTTGTATTCCTCAATGAATCCCAGTCGAAGAAAAAAAATATTAACGTTAAGGCAGAGATTCAATATTGAAGAGAATTCCTGTATCCAACATTAACAAATCATGTTTTCATTCTACACAGTATCCCCTCTCAACATATTAAAAATAAAACCAAAGCATAAATAAAGGGAAAAAAAATGAACCAATCCAAACTACCTCTTTTCGGTAATAAAAAAAATATACAAAAAATTCGCAACAACAGATACCCATTCACACCCAAAATGGGCAATCATAAATTCCCCATTACAAATGTGCAGGACCCATTTTACTCGACAGTAAGATAAGTTCAAAGACACTAATTAAGGCACTAAACCTATAAAAGAGCCAACATTAAATAGTACTTGGCAAATAAAAAGCATCTTAGTCTTACCTTCATATAAACCACGAACAAAACTCATCAGAGGAGATCAGCAACATTTGATGGCAACTCCTCAATGACTACATTATAGAACCTCTGTATGTCAAATAGCATCCTCTCATCATCACGTGTCACAAAGTTGATGGCAACACCTTTCCTTCCAAACCGTCCACTACGACCAATTCGATGGAGGTAGTTTTCAGGCTGTGTAGGAAGATCGTAGTTTATGACAAGAGAAACTTGTTGCACATCAATACCACGAGCCAAGAGATCTGTGGTGATAAGCACACGAGAGGAACCAGACCTAAATTCACGCATGATAATATCCCTGGTGTTCTGGTCCATATCTCCATGGGTGGCAGATACTGTGTGGTCACGATTCCGCATCTTGTCAGTAAGCCAGTCAACTTTGCGTCGAGTGTTCACAAAAATGACACTCTGTGTGATGGCCAAAGTCTCGTACAAATCACATAGTGTCTCAAGTTTCCAGTCCTCCTTTTCAACGTTGACATAAAATTGCTTAATACCCTCAAGAGTGAGCTCATCACGCTTCACCAAAATCCTTACAGGCTTGTTCATGAACTTCCTTGTGATCTCAAGGGCCTCAGGTGGCATTGTAGCAGAAAAAACCCCAACTTGAACTTTTGATGGCAGGAGCTGGAAAATATCATAGATCTGACAGATAAAAATGCACGTCAGAATCCATGGCCAGAACGCTACAAAGTGTCAACTAGTAACGATCACACATTTAGAAATATAGCACTATGGAATTAAAACCTGACATAGACCAAACAGAAAGCACATAATAGTTTTCATCGATGCCAATAAAACACATTTAATTTGTGATTTAAACGCTAGAGTCCGAATCCATGGCCAGGTTGCTGACGTATTTCTTCCTACAAATTCTAATAGAATAAAGAGTAGGCTCTGAAATCAATCCATGCACAAGGATTTTTTTTGGAATCACATATTCACGAACTTAGCCTACAATTATTTAAAATCCCAACTCCAAAAAAGGGCCTTGTAGTCCCAGCTGTTTGGCTTTTAATTTTATTACAACAAGAAATGGACCCAAAAGTTGTAAATACCAACTCTAAAGCAGGCTATAAAGATATAAATTGTAAATGCAAACAAAGATTACAGTTAAGTATACTAAATATAAGCCAACAGACAGAACATAGAACGCCTTTAAGTCCCATAAGCCTAGTCAGTGTAATTATGGATTTCCAAATTTGTTTCTTTATTTCAATAAACCAAGTAGTTTTCATTCACCTCCAATTAAACTGTTATGGATCCAAAGAGAAGAGTCAAGGAAAAAAATTTCTGTTTTCACCTCCAACTCTGTTCCTTTACATCATATGAATGTAATAGCCACTTGAGGAGCCAAATTTCACAATAAAAGTTCTAGGAAAAAATGAAGAGGAAATTCTAACTTTGACATTCCAAAATATTTCCTGACCTCAATGAAAGTATGCAAGGACAATAAGATATTTACAAGCATATGCCAAATGACCAAGCAACAGCTAGAAACAGCATAAACATATCATTACAAACATCCACAAATTAGCACCAGAAGCTGAGGCACATAGATAGATTCACAAGGGATATACCTGGTCCTTGAAACCTCGAGAAAGCATTTCATCTGCCTCATCCAACACAAACATCTTAATGTAATCAGGGCGAAGCGACTGTCTCCGCAACATATCAAAAACACGACCAGGAGTACCAACAACAACATGAACTCCATTTGAAAGAATGCGTTGATCCTCACGGACACTAGTTCCACCTACACAGGCATGAACTTTCACACCAAGATAGTCTCCAAGTGCTCGCATAACCTTCTCGATTTGTTGTGCAAGTTCTCTGGTAGGTGCAAGAACCAAGGCTTGGCATTCTACTAAACCATAATCAAGCTGCTGAAGAATTCCAGAGCAGAATGTTGCTGTTTTTCCTGTCCCAGACTGTGCCTGCTGAATTACATCAAGACCTTTGCAGAAGGGCACAATTCCCCTTTGCTGAATTGCAGAGGGCTTCTCAAACCCTTGAACAAACAATAAAATACAAGGCTTTCAGCATTCCAGTCAACCTTTAGGGAAAAGGCCAAAACATCAAATGAGAGAAGCATGTAAACCAAACTTCACGGCACAAAATCACACCAGTGACATTCAACCTAAGAAGCACGTTTGCTGGGCCCCAACCATCCCAATTAAGTATGCCACCTCCTAAATATTTTACAATATCCTATAAGCCCTCCAAGAAAGGATTTTTCTTAGCCACACGTTAAGGAGATTATTTAAAAGGTGGTACCAATCAGGTTGAATTTGGGGCTAGATCTCACAAGCTGACCTGAATGTGAATTTGAACCATGCTGCAGTTATCAATTAAGGGAAGTAAATTCCTTCATGCTTCCACAATAAAAAATATAACGGCCAGCATATAGAAACAGTGGAAATAAAGTTGGATCTACCATATGCATAGATGCCCCTCAGAAGATTCTCTTGCAAGCCCATGGCATCAAAACTTTCATAGACCTCATCATATGATGTAAAGAAATCTTGTCCATCTGCCGTAAGTCTGCTCCAATCCATTCATCCAATCAATAATCATTATTAAGAAGTTACAAGCATATATAAATTTGCATTTAACTATTTGTGTCCCTTGTAGTGGAGAGGAATTAGAGAACTTACAGTTCACTCATTTTGGCATCATACTGGCGCGCATCAAATTGTGAACCTTCAGGTGCCAATCCCGCCATGACTGCAAAATTTAACCCATAAAAACAAACTCAAGGAAATACCAACAATAATACAGAAAGAAGATTTAATCCATCATTTCATATTTTATTCCAAAAACTCGTCTAAGTTCCCAATGACATGTTATAAACTTGAACATTAGGAACGTCCCTAAATAAAACAAGCAAGAAAGTGCATCTGGATAAAATAAGGAAGACAACTCTATAAGTAGATACTCTAAGAAAGAATTTTAACTTTCTAGTAAAATAATGGAAATCATTAATGTTTGAACAGTTTTCAACATTTATTATTTGTAACAGACAATAACATCAACAGTACAGAAAAAAATATTTGATACATCATTCCATATATTGGATGATGATGATGATGATGATGATGAGTTTGTCTTGCACAGCTGGTCCCAAGCCTGCATAAAGGAGGGTTGTGTCGGGTTGGCAGCCAGCACTAACCTTTTGCCAAACTCTGATGATCATTAGCCAACCCCATATAGTTGGGAGAAGGCTTGGATGATGATGATTCCATATATTGTTCTAAAATCCAGTCTAGGTTCTCTATAAACTTGAATATTAGGAAAAGTTACAAATGTGCCTAAACAAAACAAGCAGGGAAAGTGCATCTGGATAAAACAAGGAATAAAACTCCATCAAACATAGTTCCACCAACTTATCAAGCATGTGATAACTTCTAATTTTAATTTCTTTTTTCGCACATATTTGTTAATAGATAATGAACATTAAATACCATAGTCATTAAAAAGTCTAGGTGATTCTAGGTTCAGTGGAGTGCTAGTAACCTAGGCAACAGTGGAGGCCATGACAAAATTTATTAGCAAAGTTAAAGACCATAATTTTATACTAATAAAAATGATTAAAAGAGCAAGTAATGAAAAGGGAAAAAGAACAAGAGGGAGAGCTCTTTTCTATTTAATTTGTGTTTGTGAGTGAGAGAGAGAAAGTCTACAAGAAAAAAACCTTTTTATCCTTTTTTTCTTTTTTGTCTCCTTAAATCCTTGGGTCTTTCATGTTGTTATGGTAAAATCCTTTAACCAAGAATGAATAATATGCATAATATATGGTAGGATGCATTGACAGTTTGACACCAGTATTGCATGGATGGGAATTGGAATCTGACATGTCTGGTTGTCTGGGAATCTGCCTCAATTAACCTAAAAATGTATGATTCATAGACATGCATCTTTTTCTTTTGGATCAATAACAGAAACTTTTATTAATAAAAGGAGATGGTAGAAGATACAACAGGAAGGGGGGGGGGATAAAATCTCTTACCCCACCCCTATGAGTAAACATCAAATTACAACACAGCCAAAAGAATCTAGCTCTTCCCACCCCTTGTTTAGCTAAAAAGTCTGCGAAAGAATTGGCACTCCTCTTGGATCACTGAAAGTTAATAGCCAATCTAGAGTCGCCCTCCACCAGCAATTTCCTAAAATTCAGAGAAACCCCCAACCTATAGGGCCTGAAAACATGGCCATAATTCGACCTTCTTCATCCCTGAACACTCCACCTATACCTGAAGGGCCTGGGTTTCCCTCGCTGCTGCCATCAAAATTCAATTTAGTGAACCCCAAGGTTGGAGGAGTCCAAGTTGGAGCAAGGGAATTAATCAACCGAGCGGACCAGGCTACTTCTTTCTAATTTCTAATGATATCTCCTGCTGAAAATCCTTCAAATAGCTTCATAGACTTGACCCAATGTACCACCCTAACATAGATTAAATCAATGATGGCTTCTTTGTTCTTTTCGTTTTCACGGAAAGTTCATTGATTTCTTTCCTCCCACATGGACATTATCTTATAAATAATTTTTACTTATATATGTTAAATATTATGTTTTTTTATATTATTACTCAAAGAACAATATAAACATAACAACTTAAATAGTTAAATTACAATATAAAAGTCGCAGCTTTTGCCTATTTGCCACATAGACACATTTGTTATTTTTCATTGTTTTCTAATTTTAATGTTAATTGGAAAAGATTGGAACAGATCCAATAAACAATGGGTCACAAGTATTGTGTAAATTGGGAAAATAATAATAACAGAGCCCCAAATTATTTAGCTTAAATGGTCGGAATTCTGTTGCATAGATGCATTTAAAGTGAGTAATTGTTAATTTGAACAGCCATCACAAAGGTATCGTAATAAATCCTCTTGATTCACATTGTAGATAACTCTAACACATTTTGGAGGGTTGGACATGAGTGGACTCATGAACACATGCCAACTACCAAATTCCCCTCCAAAGGTGGGGTGTGGATGCAACACCACTTAACAGAATGGCATATAGTTGTAATAATAATATTACAAATGGATGCCTACCTTGTGATTTTCGTTACCTAGACAGGCACCTATTTTATATAGCAATGTTGTTCAGGGGAGGCACCCAACTGAGGTTGCTTTGTTGCCTTGGTGACACCTAGGCAAGTACCTAGTCAATGCCACAACTAAGTTAAACAGTCATATCAAATACATAGGAGCTGATTTTAGATAGTATGACCCAAAAAGAAAACATGGACAGAACCAATGGAATGTCTTGGAAAGGAGGAATCTGTAATTCAACAATTAATATGAAATCAACCCCCTTCCCAAACAAATTTTGATTTGTAGATTCCTACCTCATCAAAGATAAATCCGTATGAAAGCACAATGGTATTGCAAACTTATTTACATGTGTGTGCCTTTTTAAAAAACTTCCAAAACAGCTTGTGGAACTGGTAGGTGAATAACACAAAGTTTAACCTATCAAAGTATTTTGATTCATTAGAAAGAGAACATACAACACTAACATTGTGGTCCAACACCAAGGGTTAAAAGGGGTGTTCTGTAATGTGGATGGGAAATTGGTGGGTGTGGACTGGAAAGGGGTGTTCTGTAGTGTGGATGGGAAATTGGTGGGTGTGGACTGGTCCACACCACACCCTGTGGTAGGGACCAATCCACATCACACCACAATCCACATCTGTTCTGAATTGTGGACATAGACTGGATCAGTCCACACCCACAGTGGCATTCTGTAGATATGGTGTGGACCAGTCCACACCACACTTTTTGATTCCATGTATCTTATATACAATTTATGAAGGATCTACACAGTTAATCATAAACATCTAATTTTTGCATTTTATATGATAAATATATTAAAAAAGGCATTAATAAATTAATATTAATTTTCAAAAAACAATAATAAAATAATTAAAAAATATATATTTTAAATATTTGAAAATATTAATTTATTAATAAAAACATCAAAAATTAAAAAACTAAGTAAACTAATTAATAGTTTATTGATAAAAATATTAAAAATAATATTTAAACAAGATTGAGCCTTGGCAAGTGGACCAGTGGAGGAGAGCTACGGCGGAAGAGAGATTTGGTGGTGGAGAGATGCGGTGAAGGAGAGCTTCAACAGGCGGTGGAGACCTCCAACGGTAAAATGTGAAGCAAAAGCAATAGGGTTTCAGGGAGAGTGTGAGCAGAGGATCAAAGTAAACTGTGGATGGACCCTAATCACGAGAATTGTCCGTTGCCACTAAATTGGGGTTTGGATGGGGCTGGTCCACAATATAGCATGGACTGGTCCCGTCCACAGCCAACCGAATAGGGAGCTCATCCCATGGACCGGACCAAAACGGTCCATCCACGAGATGAAAACAGAACCGAACACCGCCTCAATTAGCAAGGAGGAAATTTTACAGAAAATACATGCCTGCGTGGCAAAATCAATCTTCAAACCCCCCTACTACCATCTCCCGCATCTCAATAGGCATACCATCAAACAGTTTTAATGATCGAATAGCGCATCCATAAACAAGGATGAAAGAAAAATATATTCATATTTAAATGATCACGCAGCTATTCTAATCGAGAAAAAACTATACTACGTTATTACATGAGAAACGTTCAAGAAAGAAGAAAGAAAGAAAGAAAAAAAAAAAAAAACTTTCGGGAGAATTAATAACATCATCAAAAAGTGCTGAAAATCTTTCTTGGACGGATCGACTTCTACCAGAACTAACCACAGCTTCACTTTGGCTGAATTTCCAATAAAAACCAGGATACATTTTACGAAATTCAAAAATGTTACGGGATACGAAATTCAAAAATGTTACGGAATCAAATCCGATCATAAAATCTTAAATTATCCAGACCCAAAGCTGTACATTTAATCCTTCAAATCAATCCAGTATAACGACTAAACCCTAAATCAAACTAAAAGAATGCCAACGTATGAATGCAAATATAAAAATCTTCCCACTCAAAACCAACGGGCCACCTCCACATTCCAGCCATGAAACGAATAATCTCGAACCAACAAGCATGCACATAGATCGATCTCAACCAAGATATATCTCCACCGTAATGATAAAAATATTATCTATCGTAATGATTAGAATTAGTTAAGTTGTACCACTGAAAACAACAGAAAGATCAATACAGAACGCCTTTAAACCACGAGATTATATACAGGCACTGATTCAAACAAAGATCGAGTGCAGATGAAACAGAGAACAAGCACAAATTGATTAGAAAAAAAAAAAAAAAGCACCTGAATGATGAAGATAGCCGATGATCACTGGTTATGAAAGAAGACGATGAAACGCAAGAGCAATAACGTTTCTGCCTTTTTAGGGTTAGGGTTTCCCAACTCCTCGGATCCCCGCCGTGGAGTTAAGGAACGCAACGCTAGTGGAGATGGAGAGAGAGAGAGAAAGAGGAAGAGGTTGGGAAAGAAGAGTGTGTGTCGATATATATGGCTACGGTTGGATCGGCAACATCATTATTCGGATAGATCCGGCTCCCGGATGTAGATCAATCGGATGCGGGTTACAACTTAAAGCCAAATCAATCGTGGTACGATCCGATTTATTTTGGATCCCGTGAAGGAGAAATACTACAAAACTTACTCAAATAAGCTCGTTTACTTTAGCCGTCGATGCTCCAAGCAATGTTTTGAAAACCGATTCGGATGTCGAACCGTTTTTTCCACCGGTCGTAGGTTATCAGTTTGACCGGTTGAATCGAACGGTTCAGACCATATCATATTATTGCATATATATATATATATATATATATCAGTAATAAATAATATATAAATATGTTACATATATTATTTTATATTTACTTTATATTTTTTAATTTTTATTTATAAACAAATATTAAAAATGCAATTTGAGGCCAAAAAAACACCATAATCGGAAACATCAAAGTGCAAAGTTTATGGTCTCCGAAAGTTTGTATGCATTGAGTATGCAACTTGTGACCCGATCACCAGGTCGAATGAATCAACGATCGAACCACCTAGGTTGAATGGTTCTTGACCAAGTCAATGGTTTTTTACCGTCTAGTAGGTCTTGACTAAGCCGGACCTAGAATCTTGGTCGGGTGATGGTTCGTTTCCTATTATCTTTTATTTCTTAAAGAGGAATCTTACAACCTTTTTGTTTTCCAATGATACCTCAAAACACAAATAAAAATTCTAATATATGATGTTAAAATAGATATTTGATAAATTTCAAAATTCATAATTCATAACAACATTCTCTACATTCAAAATTCAAATAAAAAAAAAAGTTCATCTTATTGTACTTTCAGACTTAGACATTAGAGCAAACAGACAGGCTCTAACTTTTTTCTAACACTTACATTTGTAAGGGCATTACTTGGTGTAATAGTAAAATCTTGGGTTGACAAGTGTAAGAATGTGAGTTGTGGTCACTCTGTGCCAACAATAAAGATGCGGAGTTTTGACCATTAAAATAGTAATTAAGAAAGAGAATGCCTACACTAAAAATTACATGACTTGTTTATGCATAATTGCTGAGGTGGAAACAATGGCTTAGAGAAAGAATCAAATTGGATGCTCAAATGACAATGTCAACTATACTTCTTCATGAGTCGTCTCGGCCTTAGCTTTTACCAAATTTTGAATGGACTAGCCTAAAGCACAAGCCCAAAAATAGTAAAATGTTGATGGACCATGATCTAATGTCGATAGGTTGAACATGATGCCGAGGCTATTCTCAAATGTTTGTTAGATCGAAGGTATTTCTCTTCCATGGAAACTCTTAGCCATATTGGAGTGTTGTAAACATCTACTTCTTGGCTACTTGAGGATGTCAGTCGTGTATGCTTGGGCTTGTAGTTGAACAGTTTACAGTAAGGTTTTTAAAACCCCCGGAGAACGAACTGGTTAGGGGTTCGGTTCCGCTCTTACAAGAAAAAAGAAATAAATAAATAAAGGTCAAAACCATTAAACGGTTTGAATGGTTCAACTGCCCGGGTCAGTGATTTGTTGACTAAATCAACATTTTTTTTTTTTTGCAAATTTTCGGTTTTGGAGAAAAATGGAACCGGTCACCTGACCGGTACCTGGCTTTTCCAATCTGACCGTTCGGTCCGATCTGGTTTTAAAAACCATGATATACTAGTTCTTAGTTTTTCCAATCCGACCATTCAGTCCAATCTGGTTTTGAAAACCATGGTATACCTTTTTTTAATTTTTTAAGAATTATAAGAATGGTATTTATCATTCCCAAGTTTTAAAATATTTAAAATATATGCGTATCAATATATCCATTCATATGTAAGTATACCAATAATACGGGTGTATCATATCAATATTTTAATCATTGATTGTAAATGTTTTTACGGTTATGAATGAAACAAGCCTAATAGCTATTACTTCATAAAAGAAAATGTATTTTCCTCACATATGTTCAGTAATTTTAACAGAACTTCTGATTAGCCATTATGAGGAGGGAGAAAGATTCAAACAGGGGTAAGGGGAGAACATACTTTGCCGTGCCCCAAAACCCAAATACAAAATAATACACAACCTCACCATTTCAGCCCAATCCAAATAAATAAACAAATAATATACACTACAAATATATATATATATATCCACACTTTAAGAACAGGATGCTGTTCATGGTCTTCTCTAAGGAACTTAGCAATGCCTCATTTTCCTTCACTTGAATATAAGAAAATTTTAATGGAGACTTTGGATCAAATCTCGCTGTTATCAAGATTGTGGATTTATAGGTAGGGGGAAGGATAACCTATAATCTCCAAAAAGGCCAAGAATTGAAAATAATCTTCAAAGGTCCATTAAATTTGCAATTTCAATTAGTTCTTACTTTTTACCTGAGAACTGGTTAAGATGGAAAAACTTTGGCTGTTTAAAAAAAAGGTTCAATTATGTTATGGAAAAGATATATACCTGAAAAAATAATTAACCAATAAATTAGAATCATAAACGTGATAGTGAACCAGGTGTTATTTATCAAAATTCACGGGTGAATTTTGATTGGTCAAAACTCTTTCCATATCATATCTTTTTCGTATCATAGATTTTCCCTTAAAAAACACATTATCAACTTGTCTAACTCAAGTCAATTATTGTCTTTTAAACTAAAACTATGGTTTAAAAAAACCGATGCGGAAAGAGTAACAAACAAAACCATTTTATCCATCGATTCTTGGGTCAAACGGTCCGAGTCTGATCCAAACCCCGGTCAAACAATTTTAGAATTTAAAATCAGACTTAGGTGGAGTTTGATTGCACTTTTCATACTTCTGAATCTGAAAATGTTGCTTTTCATACGCCACCTTTGTTTGGTGTTGCATATGAAATAGGGTTTGAAAAGTTTTTTCATATCTGAAATTTTTAGACTCAGGCCCGTCACTTAACATTCTCAAACGCGTTTCAAACGTGGCCTAAAGTCAAAAATACCCCTCCCCATTCGACATCTCTCTCGTCTTCATACAACTCTCTCTCTCTCTCTCTCCCCGCCCTGTCTTCCCGCCATCGCTGTTGCAACTTGTAACAGTGGTCTCTCTCTCTCTCTCTCTCTCTCTCTCCCTGTCTTCTTTCACCACCACCGCCGATATTTTATTAAATATTAAATTTTTTATTATTTTTACTTGTATTATTTATTATTTATTTTTATTAACTAGTAATTTTTAATTATTTTATTAATTTATTTTTTTAAATTTTATTTGTGTAAATTATTAATTATTTTAATATTTTTATAGGCATTAATTATTTTTTAATTTTAATCATTTCATCTACTAATTATTAATTATGAATTAATTATTTTTATTTATATTGTTTCAATTTTATTTTGAGATTGAAAATTATTTTTTATGAGATAATACAAATTGAACTCAATATTTCTAAATAATATATTATAAGAGTAAAATAGTAAAATAAGTAAATTTCAAATGATAAAGGATTGATCTAGAAACAAACTTATAGATTCAGACTAAACCAACATTGATGGTAAATATTATCTTATAATAATATATTATAAGAGTAAAATAGTAAAATAAATAAATTTCTAAATAATATATTATAAGAGTAAAATAGTAAAATAAGTAAATTTCAAAAATCATGACTAAACCAACATTGATGGTAAATATTATCTTTCCCACACGCACGGTTGCGTATCATAAAGAAAAAGCTATACAACAGGTAAAGTTTTCCCTTTTCCTAGTTAAGATTATCTCTTCCCATTGAGTAGTAAGGACACCACTAAAGTTTTCAAGTATTAGTCAAAGCAAACCTTTCATTTTCATTTTCAGAGGTACAACCAAACGCACTGAAAGAGGACAGAGGATGACCACTTACCTAAATAATTCCATACATAAAGCAATAATGCTTCATATACTTTGAAATATACCCATATCACTCACAGAAACTGGGTCAATGGAATCCAGACACAAATACAGTCCATCCATCCATCCATCATAAATGGGTCAATGGAATCCGGACATAGACACAGTACATCCATGAACCATCCATCAGATAAGGAAGCATGCCGTCCTTGGTGAAAGTGCTTTTGACCTTTAAAATAAAATTAAGTAGTGTTTATGAAGCGTGTCCTTTGGTAAGAATGTTCCAATCATTCCGTAATTTTATTTTGTTTTTTTTGCCCTCAATTCTAAAAAAATGGCATTATCACTGATCGCAGAACTAAGCCTGGGAACATGCGCAGGTGGTGAGTTACGGACACGGGACATCCCATATGAATCTTGATTCCTTCCCTTATCTATATTAAGATTTTAAGAGACACTTTTGATGTGGCACTTGCTAAGGCTCGTGAAAACTTCAGCTCGACTCAAATCGAGCTTCGAGCTTTTTATTATATTTATTTAATAATCAAGTCGAATTTGATTATTCTGAAATTCGGCTCGTTATGTTCGCTGGCCTAACGGGCTTATATATACAGTTACGTATACATCAATCTATATTATCCTGTATAAATATATATATATATATATATATATACCTTTTTCATAAATTTTATTAGTGATATTATTTTATAATTGTGGTCCCTTATACATAGTGGCAATTTCAGAAATGAAAAAACCCTTTACCTTATTCGACCTACCTAGACCCACTTGATCTCAGACCTCAGTCTCCTCTCCTCTCCTCTCAAGCTCTCAAAGTCTCAGCCTCTCACCACCACAGCTCTCTCACTCTCACAATCTAGCTCTCCTCTGTGACTCTATCAATCTGTCATCTCTCCTCTCCTCTCAATCTCTCAGTCCCAGCCTCTCATTGCAGCTCTCAATTTCTCACTCTCACTTGTAGAGTCGCAGTCTCTCGCAGATCGCAATTGTAGGTCGCAGGGTGCAGCCTCTCACAGTCACAGTCACAGAGAACTTGTTCAAATCGCTGAAGAGGGACAGATTTAGGTTTACTTTTTTTTCTTCGTCTTCTTCTCGTTCTGTTATGGGCTTGGGGTCTTTTTAGTTTTTTATAATTGGGACATAAACTTGAAATACCATTTTGGGTTTAAATGTTTAGTAAATTAGTTCCATTCCTTTTTTTCCTGATATTTCGAATTAGTTAATGTTCATTTTTCAATAACAGAGGATCCTTGTTTAGTTTTTTATAGTGATACTTTTCATTAACAGAGGAATTAGCAAATGTTCTTTTTAAGAGACAGTATATTAACAGAGGAATTATATTCAGCTGACACTTGTTTATTCCACTTTTTTTTCCCGAACAAAATCTTGTGTCATATATGGTTCAGGCGTTTAGCTCTTTCTACAAGTGCAAGCTAAATAATTGTATTTGATCTCACGTGCTTCAGAAATAACAGTGTTTTCAGAAAGTTCGAATTCGAGCTCGAATAAGCTCAGTTCATTATCGAGCTTAGCCAAATCGAACTTCAACACAAAAATTTTATATTCAAGTCGAATTCCAGTTTCCGTTTTTAATTCAAATCGTGCTCCAGCTTTGCATTTTTTTACCAAATCAAGCTTGAATACTCAATTATTTGGTTCGGCTTGACTTGTGTCTACCCCTAGGTTCAACAAAATCGTAAAATCAAACCGAATTAAGAAAACCAAATCAAACGATGTAATTAATTAAATTATTAGTTTGATTCATGGTTTTCAAAAATCGGACCAGACTGGATGGGGTTGGACTGGTCAGGTAATTGGTTCAGTTTCATCCTAGATAACGGTTATTGGCTGTTATTTATTTATTTTATTTTTTAAGTTACAACAGGCCATCTGTTCGAACTGGATGGTTAGACCGTTTGACCTGTGAACCGATCCCCAGAATAGTTCCCTGTTCAGTTCAGTTTTAAAAATGTTGGTTTGATTTTGATTTAGTATTTTGTACAAATTAATGGTATCAATTCAGTTTTTGATTAACCTAAAAGAAAATTTGGCGATTAATCGAACCAATCTATGTGACATATAAATAATATATATATTAAAAATATTAAAAATATAAAAATTAAACCGATCAACTAGATAACCGATTAGTTTCAATTCATGATTTTTGAAAAACCAATGGTATTGATTTGATTTCAGAAAATAATACATAATTCGGCTAACGGAACTATAAACACTCATAACAACTGCTGGTCCATCTCCAATTAATTACAAGTTTACAACCATTAGCCATGCCTTTTATGGGGCTGTCAAGTAAAGCTGTTACATAATTGTATCAAATTTGAATTTGAGAAATTGTATCCATTCAATAACCGGATGGGATATGGATTAAGTTTAGCAAATTTGTATTCACCCGGTTCAAACAGATTCTTACAATCTTGTATTGGGAATATCTCTCCATAAAATAAAGCACATAAGTAAAGTTTGTTGGGCACTGACTCAAGTTGAATTCCTTTTTGCGTTAGGTGATAGAACAAGGTGTAATACACATTACACTTTTTTTGGATGCTTTATTATTCCTTTATGAATAAGAGAAAAGCTGCACTAACCTTACCACAAAGAGCCTACAGTTCCATCAACCAGAGAGACTGTCAAATGACTAAATCAACCACAGGGTCATCGGCTCATCTCAGATAGATGGCCAAACAGTTTTCATAATTCTATTTTCTTACATTTGAGAAGGATATTCTTTTTGGGGCTGATGATTCATTAAATCAGTTGGCCACTTGGCTTCCCTCCTTACGAGGGGGAACGGGTTCAAATGCATATCGAATTGGGCTCAAGTTCTAATGTATTTGAACTCAAGTTTGAATTTGACTCATTTAATAATCAAGCCAGTGAATTGGGTTCAAGTTGGAACAGCTCTTGAAAAGTTCGACTTTATTGCCACCTCTAGTATTTATTGAAAACTTGATTTCAAAGCTTAAAAAAAAACCTCAAATTCTTGTTTCCCTCTCATATTTACATGGCATTATTTATGGAGTGTTAATCTAACATGAAAAATAAGAAACATTTAAAGTAATATCCGATCCGACAACACAAACAAAAAGCATTTAAAATAAAAATTTTTAAATAAACATTTAAAACAATAAACACTCCATCTATAAACGTCCAGAATACCAAATATATAATGAACGATTGTGAATCACTGGTTTTAGGGCAAATTAATTGTAATGATCAGTATAGCCCATAGAACAGCTCGGCTCCGTCAATGATTGGAACCAGTGGCAGACATCGATTGTTGGTTCCATGAATTGCAAAAGAAGGTCAGCAGTCGGTCTGGTCGGTGCAAAGTTCCATACTTCCATTACAGCTCCTGAATGAATCCTGAGTGTATACTTTTCCCAAGTTTCCAGAAGCCACCAGTTGGATTCAACTTCTACATTATTTTATTTATTTTCATGTGACAGTGACACTCTCAGTGCTTTAGCCACATGCCCAGTAGGGCTATCATGGTACATGACACGTAAAATAGACCTTGGAAGGGATTCTTTCTTCTTCCTTAGCAAAAGCGTATCGACATTGCAGAAAAAGAAGTGGAAGATCTACAATACATACATAGTCAACAGATATATTATATTTTTTATTGTGCTTTCAAAAACAAACTAAAAAAAGAAAAGATTCCTTTATTGTTGTAAATTGTAATTAATTTAGTGCAGAAGCTATGGTATGTCTTGTGTCCAGACTTTGGGCTGAATATAAAAAACCAAAATGTTCAGTGGATCATGATTTTAGTGGTTATGAACAGGGCTTCTGGATGGGCCAATATGAGTTTGGTATTCCACGTAATAACAACTTACACATTGACATATCTCAAAATTATTCCTAAGTCCTTACCCTTCCGTCCACCGTACAATTGGGATAAGGTCTCTACTAGATGACAATTTTATCTCCCTCGGTCTCTCCTTCTAAGAATCTCAAATCATCCATGAAATGCAAGCATCAACAAAGTTAAGACTTAAGACTCAAGAAACATCAAAGGGCCCACGAACACGTCAATAACCCAAGGTAGGCCAGGCTACGGCTGTCATCTCATTAATGGGCTGTGTTCATTGTCCGTAACCTTTCAATATATGAAAAAACTTCTAGTTCTTTATTTTTTTATTTTTTTATTCGGCCAAAGTTCATCCAAAATTTGACAGTTGTCCAAACGATTTACTCCAAGCTCTCATGCCAGAAAAATAAAAAACAAAAAAAAATAAATGTAAAAAATTCTTCAAGTCTTATATATGGGATTATAGATGTTACCAAACACAGATTGATTTCTCAACTATTTTAGACTGCATTTAGCATTTATTATTTTAGCGATTTATTTCTTTTTTATAATTAAAATATCTTTATAAATGCTGAAATTTTTATTATAAAAGGAAATAAATCTTTAAAGTAAGGAATGACAAATGCAACCTTAGTCTGTTGCTCATCATGTGACGGCTTGTAGAATAGTTCATATTAGTGGGGACACTCCACCAAGCTGGCTGCACTCATTTTTAAATATTTTATTTTTAATTATCAGAGAAAAAAGGGTTATATTAGATAAGGGTAACTTTAGGTCTAGTAATATATTTAATAAATTTTTTAAAAATAATATAAAAAAGAGACAAAAATACTGTTCATCTTCTTCTAGAGTCACCCACCGCTGCCTCCAGCATATCTCCCATTGTCGTTTCCGCCTCCGATTATCGTCTCCGACGATCGAGAAAGTGTCGCTGATAGTCGGACACTGGCAAGTAAAAACAGATCGGATTACCCTAAGCCCTTCACTTAAGTAACTCATTACCCTAAACTCCGGCTGTCTCTGCCAAGACAGCATGGGTTGGGTCCATGGATACGTGACTCCTCCTTTATTGGAATAAAGACAGAAAGTCTTCTCTGACACCCCTTCCAATACCCCACGCGATACCCCCACAGGTGTAGAAGATGGAAATGAGTGATGATGATTCCTTTCCACTGCATCTGTTAATGGCCCTTGTGATCTTTGGACACAGAGAAACACCATTACCAAAGCCAAAACAAAGATCCCACTCAACAATATAGATGATATCACTTTTATCGGTCTCCGGCCAGACACCAGAGTTCCCTCTTGTTCAACTTCATTGTGCAGAGGGTTGTAAGGGTATGACACGGCACGTTCGAGGTCGGGACAGGTCCGGAAGGGATCGGTGTACACGGTGATGCTGGATGTCGTGACGGTGATGGCGATGCTGATGCTAATGGTGATATTCCTACTAGAACCCACCTATTGTGCATATATTTATATATGTTTGAAAGAGAGAGAAGGTCGATGAATTAGACAGTGTGTCAGATAAGGAGGTGGTCTGCATATCCTCATTCGTCTGATGCATCCACCTTTTCCTGAGACTGGGTCTATGGGCAAGGTGTTCTGTGGTTGGTTTATTTTCGTGCTTGATTGGAACCGAGAGAGACACAGTGTGTGTGTTCCTATGCTCGGGGCATGTTTGCGTTATCGGGTTTTTAGACGGCAGCCAAAGGCGGAAACGACAGTCGGAGACATGCCGGAGGTGGCGAGCGGCTCTGCTACAAGAGAAAAAAAAAAAAAAAGATGAATTGTTACTTTACCGCTTTTCAATATTATTTAAAAAAAGTTAATTATTTTTAAAATTTTATTAAACATGTTACTTTTATTTATATTAATATTGAAGCCCAAAAGTTGCCCTTTTCTGAAATTTATTCGTGCCTATTTGGAAGGGCTGAACAGTTGCGGCAGCGGGCCTTGGTTTTCCGATGTGGGTTACATACATATAGCGTAAAAGTTATAAACGAATAGCCCAGTGCACAAGGTTCCTGTCAATGTCGGGTTTGGGCCTCTAAAGGGACAGATATATGTAACTTTACCTCACTAGTCACTATATAGCTTCTATCAGGGATGCTCGCACCGTTTGCGTAGCATTAAAACGCGTCACGCATCTTTTAGTTCGTACGTTAAATTAATGCGTGCAAAATGAATTAAATGGAGTCTATCGATTCTATCCTTTACGTTCCGTTCTACTTCCCGCTCGAGACTCGTCGGCTCTCGCCAGTCACTCTCATTCTACTATTCTATTACTTTTCGTTTTTTTTTATTCCCGACCCAGTGCAGGATCGAAACATAGAATATTTTTCTCTTCCTTCAGTTAATTCTTTGATTTTTCTTTCTGGGTGTCTGATAAACGAAAAGGAATCAAGAGAACATTTGGTCAAGAAGTAAAACGAGGGTCATTGCAAGACCAATATTGAAACCGGATCATACGATCAAAAGAAAGACATCGACACCGAAAGAGATTCCTCCTCTTCCTCCTTGGGACATGGCTTCCTTTCACACACCCTCCCTCTCGTACTTTTCATCACTTTCATCACCCGTATTTCTTACTTCCACAGCCTTTGATGTATGACATCTCGACAGAGTCCGAAATAACTTAGGTTTTTCTTCGACCGCCGGTATTAACAATCGCCGGTGAACGGTGCGAGCATGAACTGTGCTCTGATAGAAGCCGGACTCTGTTTGTACATAAAGTGCCTCATTACGAAAGGGACAGATGGACAAATGCATGCAGTCCAAATCAGAAACTATAATGGAGCAATCCAACCAACCATTGCACCAAGGTCGAATTCGGATTTTGTTCTCATAAAATTCATCTTCACATCATTCTCACTGCCCTTGCAGCTGTGCACTTGTGCATAATTGTATGGTTTTATTCATGGAGATATTTTTAATGCACGGCTGCTATGAAAACAGTGAGAAGATAAAATTCAAATTCTCCAATACAGCTGTCAGTCAGTTATTTAAAAGGCTGTCTGCTTCAACCTCTTATCTTGAGTGCTTCAATACAGCTAAATCATCATAATCATGCATCTGATTTCTGAGTTGAGCTCTCCTGATATTTTCACCAAACATAACTTTTAAGCTATATGTATGATTATGACTTATGAGGCCTGCCTCCAAAAGCCAGCCAGAATTATTATTATTTAAATCTAAGATCTTATTCAATTGAGGTCTTTTAAACCCAAAGCGTAAAGAGGTATGCTAGCAGGCATTGAGGGGGGTTGGTCAATGGGACTGCATCGCACTTCAGACATTTTAGAGTCCTGTGTCCGCTTTCGAGTTTTGACCATTAAGGCTGCATTTGGATGCGGTTTCGGTTTTATATGCATTTAAAAAGAGGGTATAATTATTATCATCGTAAAATTATATTTCCATTGAGTTTTGAGTGCATTTGGATGGAGTTAGTTTTAAACCTCATTAATTCTAAAATTTTTAATATAAAAGCTACATCGATTTTATTGATATAAAACTTTACATTCTTTCACTCATCAACTCTAAGAATCAATTGTGGAATTCTTGCAGTTTTCACAAAGGATAGTAGCCGACGTCAAGCTAGCCATTGAGAGCATGGCGCAGACTAGCAGCTGAGCTGACAGGCATCATAACATTAACGTGGGCATTGAAGTTCATTGATCGAATCCTTTGTGGCGCTCACTGCACCAGCATGCCTCTTTTGATTCAAAGAATCGACCGTTATTTTCCTCTGAAATGCTAGCAGGCAACTGTGAGCCGCCTGGCCAACGAGCGGTGTGTAGAGAGGACAGGGGCTACCTGCTACCAGGACCAGGCACAGCAGCCAAGCTGTGTGCTAGCTTTGGATTCTTTGTGAGCGTGAAAAACGGATTAGTATCACTCATGATCTTGGTGTCATACCCAATTATTCTGAATTGCGTGAATGTACAAGAATGTTTGCATTTCTATACTCGTACTGTTTTAACAATGTCGTCAGAGTTGGCCTAGACAGAAAAGCAGAATGCTCAATGGGTGATTGGTTTTATTTAACCAGTTAACCAGCTGGTTAGCTTGTTCTGGCTGTGAACTGAAAACCAATGTTTTCAACCCACAGCTGAACTGGCTTATTGAACTAATTGGCCTTTAATCTGATCAGCTTTTCAGTTCAGGTTCCCTTTAGGCGTGGGTTGGGTAGGGCCAGTCCTTTATTAAATTCCAATAGACTCCAGCCCGATTTAGTTAAATTCTTCAGATAGGGCACGACTTGCAGTCCCAGTCTCTTTTGCCCTCAAAACTATTTATTAAAAATTAAAAAAAAAAAAAAGTGCGACTCAGTCAATAAAGCGGTGATAGCTACTTGGATCTACTATTTCTGTTTCAACCCAGTGGTCACAGGTTAATTATTGATAACAATAATTCTCATTTATCTCATTTTTTTAACATGTTGAATATGTAATATTAGATATATGTCCAGTTTTTTATAATTTTATTTATTTATTTATTTATTTATTTTTAAATTTTATTATTTGATTTATGACATCATAAATTAACCTATTTGACCTTCACGACTGAACTGAATGCTGACTCAATGGATCCAGTCTCAGTCTAACAATACTGGTTTTAATGATTTATATTGTAGTTCTTGTAACTTAATTTTTTTTTTTTTGGATTTACCAGACCACCTTAATACCAGTTACCAACTTACCGCCAAAAAAATCATTCTTGCACAATCGTCACTTGAAACAGAATATATATATATATATATATATTACAATCCTCACTTGTAGTTGTAGACTTGTAGTATCACACTATCACTTACAATGAGTGGTGGCATCTGCTTGTTCTTATGTGAGGGAGTGAGGGCTTACCATTGGAATACTGTCTGGTAAGTGGTAATGAACAGATTGAATTCTATGTGAAGATAATCTTCAATGAAAGCTGCAAAGGACCTTGTTCATTGCCAGGTTTGGATATTAAACATGCATATTGTTAACTTAACTTTATGAAGCTACAGTACAAATCATTAATTCATAACTAAGATCAATGAAAACCAAGATGGGTGGGTGCAAAACTGAAAGTTCGAGGCATCCACAAAACACTGAATTCGATGGCTGCAAGCCTGCAACCATCCCACCTAGACCTTGGATATCGCTCACCATATGTGTCTCCAAAACGGTGAGATCATAAGCCGATTCAGGTACCACTGCATCTAAATGTGCACAAATGGCTCCCATATTGGGAGATGACATCAACCAATCCTCCATAGCCTCCAACTGCCATAACCTGATCATCAGAGCCCAAGGCTCCATGGTAGCATGAAGTGAGCCAAAGTTGCAAGTACTTATATTTAGAATGTACAATCAGTTCAAAAAAATGAAAGAATATAACCATCGTCAAATGACTTCAGCCAAAGGAAGAAACTCTAGGACAAAAATTTTATGAATTTAGTTAGGTAACTCTCTTAAATACAGTCTAACAACAAAAGAGAAGGAAAAGATAGAGAATTATAACCTAGGAGGCAAACCATCAGACAGGAGATAACATTTAGTTTAGTGACTTGGAGTTTTTTTTCCCTTTCTTCTTCTTTAGTATGATGGACTCACATTGGAGTCCCGTGCCTCGTAATTGGTGTTAGATTTAGTTGACTTATCTTTTACCCATCCAAAAAAGTAAACATCTAATATAAATATGTTCCCTATCCATTTATCACCACAGTGATTAACATCATTTAGGCTACATTTGGCATTCCTTATTTTAAGGAGTTATCTCCTTTTTGCAGTTTAAAACTCAGTGTTCATAGGGGCATTTTAACAGCAAAAAGGAGATAAGTCCTTAAAAAGAGGAATGCCAAATGCAGCCTTAGAAGGCATGGAGTAATACGTCAATTATTACAAAAGCAACTCGTATTGAAACCAAAAAAGGGGTATAAGAGAACTTGATAAATATTGAGCAAAGACAATAATTTCATCAGCCATTAAAAGCAAATTCTGAGAATTCTGTGTATTAAAGCAATTGTCAAACTTTCCCATGGCATAGAGAAGAAAGAAATGAATAAGAGAATTACAAAAACAAAAACAAAAACAAAAACAAAAAAAAAACCGATGACAACAAATAAAATGCTCAATAATCCAAAGAAAGTTAAACCAAAACATACTCCTGAATGATGCAGGGAGATCGAAAATGCTGACTGAGGAGCACATTGTATATGTGAGAGAATTATCCCATTTATGTCAAAGCGACTGAGTTTAGGCTCTGCTCCAACTACTAAAATCTGAAGATTGAAAAACCAAATGCTTAGAAGTGACCAAGAGAAAGAGGAAGACAGACAACTGAAGGTGGCAAAATGAATTTGTCAGGGAGATTAGAACTTTCAAATACAAGAAACTTATAATATAAAATCATCAGAGCTTAGACACTTCAAATAAAACATGCCTTAAAATTTTCAAAAAGATATTTATATTATAATGGAAATGAGTTTATGTGCAACTCCCCGGGACAAAGAAAACAAGGCCAGTGACAGTCCAAGACTCCAAGCCCAGAAAGGGGGCTCCCTTATACAAAATATACAGAACTAAAATCTAGCTCATAAAGGACGGATCTAGAAACAACTCACTCCTCATCAAACCTCTAGCAAGACCATCAGTAGTTAATCAACGGTCTTGGCATTCAGAACCTAACCATAGAGGGAGACTCAGCTAACACTTTAAAATGGCTAGGAAGACAAAAAGCCAGGCCATGGAGACTCAGTCACTTTCTGGCAGAGGCAAGGGATCTACTGGCAGCTTCAAACACAAATCTGTGATGGATTCCAAGGGAACTTAATGCTTTTGCAGATGGATTAGCAAAAATAGGTGCTCTTCTAAAAGTTCTGTACCGTGATAAGATCCCTCCTGTGTAAAATTCAGGGGTCTGCTCCCTATTTGTATTGTTTCCTTTGTACACCCTCTTGTGTACTCTTTATCTTTTCCTAATGAAACCAGTTAACTTTTCTCAGAAAAAGACCATCAGTGGTTAAATAGTGAATCTTAAAGACCATCTGAACGAAGGATTCAATCTGGCTACCAAAGATAATGCCTCCCCAATCTGATAACAGGGTCATCATGTGCCCCTAGATTAATCTTCTACCATTCAATTGCAACCCAAGAATTGCCCTTAAAATCTCTCAGACGCCATGGCAATTGATAATTGGAGGTTCTGAAGAATATGATTTGATTCCATTCCAAATCCAGTTAGTCAAATTCAAATTGGAGTTGGATATCCTAAATATGCAATTGAATTCAAAGTACCAATACACCTTCCAGCATATCAGGGTGCACCGATACTTTGAACCTTGGTAAGTCATTTTTATAGGCATCCATCCAATTAAAAGCAAAAAGGAACTTTAGATGACTAACATTACTCAGGATGAACTCCAACACAAGGTGTGGCGTAGAGCTGCCTTGAGCTGCAGAGTGAACACATGGCAAATCCAGAAGGTCCCCTGTCTAGCTATATGATTGATGGTTTGATAGGCCACATTATTCCTTCGTGTGGCAGAAATATGTCAGTTTGGTTCATCTATGGAAGGACCTCATACTTTTTCCATTTTTAGTATATGAAAAATACATAAAGTTGAATTCATATTGGGCAAGTTCCACAACCCAACCTAATCTGTCCTAGAATTTTGTCACATTGGCCAGGTTGGTAACATTGGTTGAGCTTGACCCTATTTGCACCCAGGTGTAAGTACCCTCCAAGGACTATGAGAAATTGGGAATATTTTGTAACATTGGCTTCAGAATCCTTCATGAACCCAATGCTTTCAACACTTGACAAATATCCTTCATATTATTGCCCCATATTAATATCCGGCCTATGTCTGGCCTTTCCTAACTAAAGGACCTAAAGCCTACATCAATGGGATCTCGAAAAGAAAAGGTTTGATTTTCAACCTGTGGCAAGTGGAGGCTGAAATTTGGTCCACATACTATGTTGGTGATAATAACATAACTATTTTTCTGTTTAGAAGATTCCTGGGACATTTAGACTTTTTCACTAAACAATCCAACTAGAAGACCTGCTTTATGTGTGAGAGGCTGCTATTCTGCAAAAAAAAAGTGCAAAAGTACCAAAAAATAAGTGTTTAATTGTTAGCTTCTGATGTTAAATGTGAAGTGATATGGATACATTAAATAAATTAACATCCTGCTAAGACTGGTTTTAGTATACTTTTCAATTAAAACAGACACCACAAGAATATTGAAGGACTTACTTGATTGTCATCAAATAATATGTCCTGTTTGGGGGAAGAAGTGGCAATCCTTGAAATCCACTCACATGCATGAAGATTCCAGACTGATAAAAACCTTCCACTGCTGCAAGCCTGGAACATGCAAAATAGATTAAAGCTACCATTAGAGTCTAAGTGAAAAGGCAAGAGAGGCAGAAGATCCGCTAATTCCTAATTTTAAGTTTTTAACCATACATGGAAAACCATTATTAGAGTAATACCTCTACTAATAAATGTGTTATTTTGCCCCTACCACGTTTGTGGGTAGAGCAGGTAGATGAGTTTTTCACTTTTTTGTTTAATGCATTTACTAATATGAAGGCAACAGATCAAGCTTTGACTTAGATTTTCAAATCTTCTCTCTGTTATCAAACAAAGAAAACAAGAAAAAGAAAAAGAAAAAGAACCTACACACAAAGTGCTATAATACACTTCTTGATACATACAATATAATAGCGTTGGAATGTTTTCCTTTATGTTTATGATTGTATTCTGCTTAGTTGGGGCCTGTTTGGTCTGGTTAAAATAGCCTTTTTTTTCCTTCGTTCATGTACTTTGACTACAGCAGGGGCATAAGGGTCTTTTCCCTTTTATTTATGGTCGCCCTATATAATAACATAAGCTGGCGCCGCCAGACAGATTAAAACTCTCTTCTCTCTCTCTTCTCTTCTTCCTTATTTCTTCTCTTCTGCTAATATGGTATCGGAGCGGTTCTACTGGGTCTGAGAGCAGATTGAACTTAGTTCTTTCTTCTTTACCTTGCTGTCTTCTTCAACTGGTATCAGAGAAGTTGACCTACGACTGGTACAAGATTGCTTTACCTTTTTTTTCCCTTTCTCTTGGTCGTGTACCAATAAAAACCCTATGAAACAAGACTGCTGAATGCAGTCAGAGGAATTGTGAGGTTCAGACCTCTTTTTCTGTCGATCGTGTGATCCTGTACCTGAGATTGGGTTACTTGTAGGTCACGAATGACCTGTTTTTACCAAGTTTTGATGTGACTTCACAGCTTTGTGATCTCTCCTAGTAGTTGGTGTGCTTAGGTGATTTGGAAAATTGGTGAATTGGGACTGTTAAACTTGTGCAGCGCTGAAACCAACCTAATTTTTTTTAAGAGAATGGGAGCTGGTCTGTGTTCAGATTGTACCCAGACCAAAGTGTGTGCATGTGACCACACCTCTAGTGTGTTTTTTGGACCTTTTTGGGTATTAGGAGAGATCTTAAGGTGTGTTGAAACTGATAAATGTTCTTGAATCATGTCCTCTGAGAATTCTGTAACTTATGGGATTTCAGGAGGTCAAAATAGAATGAGTGGGGGGATAGATATGAGTTTCCCCATGGCTGTAATTCCCTTTGATGGACTAAACTACCTTGAATGGTCTAAGGGAATTAAAATTTACATTACTACTAGGGGAAAATAGGGTATATCAATGGTAAAGTGAAGGAACCAAAGTCTGGAAGTGCTGAATATGACAGGTGGGACCAGGAAAGTAGTATGGTGATGTCATGGCTCTTGGTTTCCATGCTACCACAAGTAAGGAAGACATTTATGTGGGCTGAAACAGCTTGTGAAATATGGGAACAAGTGAAATCTACCTATTCAGAGCAGAGGCACTATGCAAAGATATAACAATTACAAGCTGAATCCGCCACCTGCAATAAGGGGGAGAGGAGTCTCTCGGTGTACTACTCAAATCCGACATCAATATGGAAGGAACTAGATCATTATCAAAATGTGAATTGGAAGTATGACGAAGATGCAAAGACCTATAAGTCACTTGTCTCCCAACAACGAGTAATTGCTTTTCTTTTGGGGCTCAATCCTACATACGAGTCCATGAGGGTACAAATCTTAGGAAGTAAGAATTTACCTTTAGTTTAGGAAGTTTATGCCTTAGTATCTAAAGAGAGTAGAAGAAGTGTGATGAATTGTACAGAGGGGGAGATGGTTGCACTAGCAGTCCGAGGAGGTACAAATTCAAATGTCGGAGGCCCTTTCAAGAAGGGCGATTCGCAGAAGAGAGTAGATGACAAAGACAAGCTTTGGTACACCCACAGTCAGAAGTCCAGGCACACTAGAGACACATGTTTGGAATTCCATGGCAAGCCTAAATGGGCTCAAGAATTGAGCAAGAAGCCAACCCAACAGAGTCAGAAGAAATATAACTCAGCAAATGTGGCATCTCAAGAGACTAGTCCCATGGTACCCCAGGAGCAACACTCCGGTTCTAACCCCAAGGAAGAAATTATCAACTCCTTCCATGACCACTTGGAATTATATAGCAGGACACTTCGCCAAATGGATTATGGCCCTACTCCTACCTCCTTTGCGCCTACATTAGGTAACACCACCATTGCTTTCCATGTGTCATCGCATACATCTGATTTCCCTTGGATAATTGACTATGGAGCTTCAAACCACATGACTGGTAAGTCAACTTTATTTCAGGTATGTAACCTCCTCTCTCGGAGAGATAACATGAGACAAGTTGATGGATCATTCTCCACCATAGCCGGTCAAGTCAACTTTATTTCAATCACCTTCTTTCCTTCTTTGTGTGTGTTTCAATATTTGGCCTCAAGAAAGACGATTGATAGAGGAAGCATGGTGGATGGTCTCTATGTGTTGGAGAACAAAGCCGGTCTTGTGGCTACAAAGTCCTTAAGTTCATCTGTGAGAGTCATGCCTACTTATGGCATAGTCATGTTGGTCATCTTTCGTTCAAGTCTTTAAAACTTATGTTTCCTGAGTTATTTAAATCTTTGTCAGTTAGTGGGTTACAATGTCAGACATGTCAATTGAGCAAACATTGTAGAAATATGTTTCCTTTAAAAAATAAAAGATCTGAATTTCCATTTCATAATGTCTATGCTGATGTTTGGGGCCCTGTTACTCTACCTTCTAAGACTGGATATAAGTATTTCATTACTTTGATTGATGACTACTCTAGATATACATGGGTTTATCCTATGCGTTCTAGAGATGAAGTGCCAAAGATAGTGAAAGATTTTCAACACATGATTTTTACTCAATTCCAAACAGAGATTCATATTTTCCAGTCGAATAACGCAAAGGAGTACTTCCATAGTGATCTGATGGAGTTCTTTGCTTTGTGTGGATCTCTTCATCGGAGCTCTTGTTTTAGGACACCCCAACAAAACAGTGCTACCAAAAGGAAAAATCGTCATCTTCTCAAAGTAGCTCGTGATTTATTACTCCATATGAATGTTCCGAAACGCTTTTGGACGGATGTTGTTATGTCTGATGCACATCTCATCAACTGTATGCCATCTCGGTTACTAGAGTACAAGGCCCCACATCAACTTTTGTTTCCTATGCCTCCCCTGTCCCCTATTCCAATGCGTGTCTTTGGGTGCCATTGCTTTGTTCATGACTTGTCCCCTTCTCGTGGTAAGCTCGATCCTCGTGCCATTCCTTGTGTTTTTGGTTACCCTTTATCTCAAAAAGGTTACCATTGCTATGACCCTACCTCATGCAAGTACTATGTCTCCATGGATGTATCCTTCTTTGAGAGTCGGCCTTTTTTCTCGGTTTCTCCTCAGGGGGAGAGTAGGGTTGAGGAGAAACACACCCAGACTTGGACTCAATTACTTCCTCTTCCTGATCCTCCTCCATTTCATGTCTTCTTTCGCCTCCATAAGAGCCAATAGAGTTCAAGAGTCGTGGAACCTAAAACTATGCAACCAATATCATCAAATTCTCTAGAGGCAGATCCTCCTCATTAGCCAAATACATTTATTCCCATTGATATGCCTGAACCTCTTGATATTGATTCCCTTGTTATTAATGATCTTGATGTTCCTGTTGCTAAGAGAAAGGGTATTTGATCTTGTACTACTAATCATCCTATCTCTTTGTGTCCTATGATCATAATTCACCTTCATATCATGTGTTCCTTTCCTCCATTGACAGTGTTTCTATTCCTAAGAATGTGGCAGAAGCTTTACCCAAACCTGAATGGACAGATGCAATGAAGGAAGAAATTAATGCCTTATACAAAAATGGCACCTGAGAGTTGGTGGATCTTCCTGAAAGAAAAGAACCAGTGGAATGCAAGTGGGTGTTCACAATGAAGCATACGGTTGATGGTACGATAGAAAGGCACAAAGCCATATTAGCGGCCAAAGGGTTTACACGAGTATATGGAGTAAACTATGCAAAGACCTTTGCTTCAGTAGCCAAGATGAATTCTATCAAAATCCTCCTTTCACTAGTAGCCAATCCTGACTAGGAACTTCACTAATTGGATATTAAAAATGCATTCTTGAATGGTGACCTAGAGGAGGTGTACATGACTCAACCTCCAAGTTTTTGTGCCAAAGGTAGTGACAGAAGGTGTGCAGGTTAAAAAATCATTATATGAGTTGAAAAAATCACTTCGGGCCTAGTTTAGTAAGTTTCACTTAGTTGTACACCAAATGGGGTTCAAACAATGTCAGTCAGATCATACTCTGTTTGTGAAGAAAGGTGAAGGAAAAGTTGCAGCTTTAATTGTGTATGTTGATGACATAGTGGTTACAGGAGACTGGAAGACTAAAACATAGAAGCTGAAGAAATTCTTAGCCACTCAATTAGAGGTGAAAGATTTAGGCCCCTTACGTTATTTCCTTGGGATTGAAGTCGCCTGCTCTCAAAAGGGCATCTTTATTTCCTAAAGGAAATACGTACTAGATTTCTTAGAGGATGCAAGCAAATTGGGGGTGAAGCCAATTGATTCACCCATTGAGCCTAACCATCAGTTGGGAGACAGCCAATGGGAGTTTTTGAAAGATGTGAAGAAGTTCTAGAGACTTGTAGGGAGACTCTTATACTTGTCTATGACCAGGCCTGATATTGCCTATGCAGTGGGTGTCCTTAGTTAGTTCATGCATAATTGTAGGACAACTCACTTTGAAACTACAGAAAGGATCTTTAGATACCTCAAGAAGTTCCCAAGAGCTAGTTTTCTATTCCAGAAACATGGGCATTTGAAGGTTGAAGTGCATACAGGTGTAGATTGGGCAGGGAAAGTTGATAACATAAAGTCTATCGGTGGGTATTGTACCTTTGTGGGAGGAAACTTAATCACCTGGAGAAGTAAGAAGCAAAATGTTGTGGCTAGGTCTTGTGCTAAAGTGGAATGCAGAGCTATGTCTCGTGGAGTTGCTGAAACCATGTGGATAAAAAACTTGTTAGGTGAACTGGGTTTTGCAGTTAATAAACCTATGTCACTTTATTGTGACAATAAAGTTGCTATCAACATTGCTGTTAACCCAGTCCTCCATGATAGAACAAAACATATTAAAGTGGACAAGCATTTTACTAAAGAAAAACTTGTGAGTGGAGAAGTGTGCACTCCATATGTCAATTCAGAAGAACAACTTGCAGACATCTTCCCCAAGGACCTTCATCATGTGCAACATGGTAATTTGTGTGACAAGTTGGGCATGACTGACATCTATGTCCCAACTTGAGGGGGAGTGTTGGAATGTTTTTCTTTATATTTATGAATGTATTCTACTTAGTTAGGGTCTGTTTGGTCTAGTTAAAATAGCCTTTTTTTTCCTTTATTTATGTACTTTGACTACAGTAGGGGCATAAGGGTCTTTCCCCTTTTATTTATGGCTGCCCTATATATAATAACATAATCTGGCATCGCTAGACAGATTAGAACTCTCCAAACCTTTCTCCTTTCTTCTCTCTCTCTCTTCTCTTCTTCCTTATTTCTTCTCTTTTCTTCTACTAATAAACAAGTAAAAAATAAATGACAAATAAGTCACACCCATGACACTTAGAGATCTTTTACCAACATATACACCTTATTATGCACATGGATACATATTTTGCTCGATAAACAGGATTCCAGACTCTTTTTCTTTTAAAAGATGATTGAAACAAATATTTAACATAATTATTTACCCTCTCAGGATTTGCATATATAATTTCTGTTAAATACAATATTTTGCCTCCCATAATTTTTTGATTGGCAACTGTTCACTTTATTGCATTAAAGAAAGAATGATTAAGGAAGGAATGAAATATGTACAAGTCCATGGTGTCTGGTACCCTTACAATCTTGGTAACCCTAGCTACCAACCCATAAATTTCAAAATAACATAGTGCAATAAATTTCAAAATCACAAAATCCTATATTTATCACTTATCAGGTAACTTTTAATTGGACTGGAACTGTTTAATGCACATGGAAGACTGAGGGACTGGTTGAAGAAAATCCAAGGCATGAGTGCTTCATTATGGCATTCCATGGTTCGCAATATCAATGATATTTGGCGATATATCCCTGAAATATCCTCATTTGCTAGGTTGTGATATGAAATTTTCTGGGAATCTTTTTTTTTTCCAAATATCCCCGAAATAACTGTTAATTGGACTAGAACTGTTTTAATGGATATGGCAAACTGAGGGACTGGTCGAAGAAAATCCTAGGCATGAGTGCTTCATTATGGCATCGAGCGCACTCAGACAAAATGAGTTCAGCTATCTACCAATGAAAAATGGACCACCCAACAACTGTGATTTCAATAGAAATTACACTAGTACTACATGACAAAGAGTAACATGAAGCTCAACAATTGAAACCAGTCAGTTCATCTTGCTTCTGAGTTCTGGCTAATAGCCATCATTTCTTCCTACAAGAAAAATGCTCCAAAAAACAAACAGAAGCATGTAAGAAAGTGTGTATGGCGATGATAAATGGGGTTCAAGAACCATTATATCTCATGTATATATCCAGTATCTGGGTGACTTTCTGTTGAAGCCCTTCTATGGATGTAATTAGCAGAAGACTGAGAATCTCAGAGACATCTTTTTAGAGCAATTTAATGCTAGTAAAGTTGAAAAGAGAGAAATAAGATATAGATGGGTTTTGTTATTTAACTGAAAGAGGCTGAAAAGCAGTGAGGGCCTTACAGGCATATTTCAAGGACCACTCCATTACTTGGAATGAGTCGATGTCCTTCCCCAGTCCCCACTGAGTGCGAGTTGCCATAGATTGCAATGAACTTTTTATTTTCTATGATATTGTTAAAGCAATCTATTGTTTTCCATCTGAATTCCCCAGTTAAGGAAACAGTGAAATGAGACATATGTCTTTTGCCTTTAGGTTCTTTACATGTTAGACAGAATTAATTGATTACGTCTGTTTCTATATAGTGAACTCTGTTACTCTACAATTAACTGGAGCAACACAGACTAACATGTTACTAATTGCAACCCAGTTTTATATGATCCCTCCCTATTTTGTAAAATAAATAAATAAAAGGCATTTTGAAAAGAAAAAAGAAAATCTTTAAACCACATTGACTGGCAATTTTGTGCAGAATACTTCACCCCAGAGCATTACTACCATCTAGCTTGTTGGTCTTTGACAATACAAGAGATACCACTTTCTTCATAACCATCCTCCAGAGATATCATCTAATGGAAAATAAAGTTGAAAGAGAAATGAATAGACCTAATTTCCTTCAGGGTATGGATCTCTTTCAGCAGAGCATTTGTGCATTCACTGTCCAATTTCCTTCATGGTATGGGGCAATTCCTGAAATCTCTGAATATTAGTTGGATTATGCTGAGATCAATGATGGAGCTGTTGTGTTGTTGGAGAATACAAGAGATACCACTTTCTTCATAACCATCCTCCAGAGATATCATCTAATGGAAAATAAAGTTGAAAAAGAAATGAATAGACCTAATTTCCTTCATGGTATGGATCTCTTTCAGCAGAGCATTTGTGCATTCACTGTCCAATTTCCTTCATGGTATGGGGCACTTCCTGAAAGCTCTGAATATTAGTTGGGTTATGCCGAGATCAATGATAGAGCTGTTGTGCTGTTGGAGAGTAGAAAGCCTCAACAAGAAAGGAAACCTAGTATGGCAAACCATTCCTTCAGCTGTGTTGTGGTCCATTTGGGCTGAGAGAAACAACAGAACCTTCTGTAGTAAAATTAAAAGTCTGGATGAATTAGTGCAGAGAGCTGTGGGAAAGTTAATCTCTTGGGTGTCGGTTACCGAGGAGTTCAAACATCAGAATCTAACTCATTTGTTTTGTTCTCAGTCCTGGATGAGTTTGTAATCTGACTTGTACCCAGGCAGTCTTATTGGTCTGGGTTTTGTTATATTATTTCTCATTTTCTGTGTTGAATTAGTTACCTTACCTTATTCCCAAAAAAAATGAATAGATCTAATTTCTGTAGCAAAAGTTTCTTGAGGAAAGGTTCTTTTCACAATTTGATTAGAGCATCATTTTTTAAGTAAATCATTCACACCCCTCCATGTTTCTGCACCCATCTCTGTTCCAGTACTGTATCCAACCAGATGGATTGCTTTCTGGTCTCAACTTCTAAGGTATCTCAAATGAATCTGAATCATGAAGATTTCAATTTGGTCTACATCAATATTCACTTAAATTCTTATACTTTGATTATCCGCACACTTATGAACTCCCCTAATCATTTCTTCAGGTATTTTGACATACATTAGATCAATTACACAACCTCAACCATGTCTCAGGATAGAGAAGGCTGGCTTTGTGTTTCAGTTCCATAACCGACATGCAGGAGGCAGTCCAATATGAAGATTTGCTCATTTGGACCTACTTAAGTAATTACTTATTATCAGCAATACTAGGAATAGGAGAATAAAACAAAAAGGATGTTTTCTTAGTCGGTCCACTAATCTTGAAGGCATTAGGGAAGTAGTACCATGTCCACCGCGTAAGAGAAGATGCATAGGTCCAATACAAGAACATAAACTATCAGTTCATTGTTTTATTGATATTCAAATTTAGGAAAATTAGTACGTTTTGATTAGATAATATTCCTACTAAAACAAGTTATAAGTTCGTTCACATATAGAATCTCTTTTCTATGTAGGAGTTGTTATGGTGATGGAATAATAGGAAACCCTTCTAAAAGGTTCACATATTTAAAGCAAAAGTAGGAGTTCAAAACCTAGTAAGAAATAGTAATTGTACATGAATTTTTAGGCATATGAAGATGCTATTTTGGTGTGGTTTGCTAATAAAATCTGGAACCAAGTTGAACAAAATATTGGAGTTTATTCATGATTTCTTGATGCATTTTCCCTATTTTAGTTTAAACATCCTGGCTTCAATTTTTCCTAAAATTTTCTATTAAAATTACTTGACCTAGATTCTTGCATGGACAGAAAAAAGAGAGGGCAATTGCCATGTCTTGATTAATTAAAGACTTTATTTTTTCATCAATTGATTCTAACCAGCTTTAATGATGGGCTCTAATAAGCAGCTTCCATGCTTCAATTATGACCCAAGATCCAATTCTTTCCACTGTTATATTCATTGTCAAAACTTGAATATGTGCCCCAATAAGGAGTATGCCTATTGACTCAACTCTAGAGTCAGGAAGAGAATTTTCTGATTTAGCAACCCAGCTGAACCAGAATGTAATATTCAAGTTGCAGGCCAAAGCTTTGGCCATCCTATTTTGATGAATGATGATAAAGCTGCAAATGGCCTGTCACTATTTCTCAACCGGCTAATAATTGTTTACAGGTCTCCTCCATCATTAAGTTCCCATATCCCAAAGAAACCCCATTCTGCTATGTAAACCAACGAACTTGTAACACTTCAAATGGATGCCCTTGTCTGCAGACAAGATAACAAAAAACAAGTATGTGCGGAGAAAGAGGTCCCAGCTACCACATTGAAGTTGTGAATGACCAGCAAAGGGTCTTTTGCTACTAGGAGAGGACCCTAATTATATAATTCATCTCACCCTTTATTCACTTTTTTCCAAGTTGGTGAGCATGTTTTTCAATAAATAGGAATGCAACTGCATTACCATAGAGGGAGAGTCCCTTAAAAACTCTGCAAAAACAGTAGTCTGTGATATCAAATTCCTCTATTTACTTTTACTAGTAATTAAGCACATGCGTTGCACATGAAACTTTTTTCTTCATATTAATTAATTGAATTTTAGATATATCATAGTTAAGATAGAAATTGAAAATTAACAAAAGTAACAATATGATTAAAAATAAACTTAAACAATTATTATTATTATTATTATTAAATAAAATAGCTTTTGTATTCCATTTCTATCATAAATAAAATAGCTTTTGTTTTAACAATTATTTTTATTTAATATGATGAATATATAATATTAGAAATGCTCTCAAATGTTTTTGACAAAATTCTGTACATTTTCATTTTTGGTGCTCTATCTTTTTTAAAATATTTAATATTCAATTATGACATCATAGGTTTCTTTGAAAAGTTGGATCATTGACCACCATCTAGGTAAGAAAATAGCTTAATTGTACGAGTGGTATGTGTGTAAGAAAAATAAAAAAAAGGACAATTAATACTAATTTCTATCAAATTGGTATCATTACACCAATTTGATAAAAATTCACAAGAAACTCTTGGCTGTGAAATTTACACCAACTTGATAGAAATTTATAACTTGATTATACAAGTGGTTGGTCCCTTTAGTTCTTTTGTACGGTCTGATTAATATTATATAAGTTTATAAGAAAAATAAAAAGAAAGGAACAAGAGAGGGAGCGGGAGAAAGACTGAGGGAGAATGATAAAGATTGAGGGAGAAGGAGATATTGATCGAGAGGAAGAGTGAGGGAGAAGAATGAGAGAGGTTGAGAGGGAACGATAGATAGATTGAGAGAGAGAGAGAGAGAGGGAAAGAAACAATGGTCTTGATTTGGCTACAAACCAAAGTTGAGAGAGTGGGAGAGACAAAGGGAGCAACAGATCGAGACCTGACTGTGAGAGTGAGAAAGAATGGGAAGGGGATTGAGAGACAAAGGGAGTAGGAGAGAAACTGAAAACCTATTTTCAGTATAGGCTTTTTGTGTGTCCAACATGCATTAAGAGTCCCATGTTGGCAACAGCCACATAAGCCTCAAATGACATGGTGGGGGTTTTTATAATTTGAAATGTAGAGCCGAGTGTCAAAGTTTTGTTGGTTTTTGAGTCATCATACAATCTAATTTTAAACAACTGGCTTTGACTAAAATTTTCCCTTTAAACTATATATTTCATGCACATTATATAAATAATTTTTACTTATTACACTATTTTTAGTTGTCTATGATATCATTTGACCCAAACCACTAACCACCACCTAAAAAGAAAAATAGTTTGATTTCTAGGTAGACACTAGATTTTGTATTACATTTCCATCATTGATAAAATTATTTCTTATGTATAATACTTATTTTTGTTCAATATAATGAATGCATAATATTAGAGATGTACCCAATATTTTATTTTTTATAAATATATAACATTAGATATGCACCCAAATGCTTCCGTTTTTTTTGTGATTTTTGTGTTTTCTATTTTTTAAAACTTTATTATTTGACTTATGACATCATTTCATTTCTAGGTAGATTTTAAATTTAGTAATCCATTTTCATCATTAATAAAAATGCTTCTTACATTTTATACTTATTTATTTTAACTTTTTATTATTTAATTATGGCATTATTTATTAATTCATTTGACCCAAAATGGTAGAATTGCTTGCCCACCACTGGAAGGGAAGAAAATGTTTTTGTTTTCATATCACTTTTCAAAATATTTATTTTTATACTATTAAAATTAATATTGTGGATTTAATTACAAGAATTTAATGATGAGAAAAATATATCTTAAATATAAGATTTAATGAGAGAGAGAATAGGAAAATAGTTTTATTTCTAATTAGTTTTAAATTTTACATTCCATTTTCATCATTAATAAAAACATTTCTTATTTATCATACTTATAATTGTTTAATATGCATGTTAAAAATGTTCCCAATTTTTTATTTCTATTTTTTTTCATTTTATTATTTAATCGTGGCAACATGGATTGATCCATTTGGCCCAAAATGGTTTAATTTCTTACCACCACCTAGATGAAAACACTATTTTTTCTAGGTAGATTTTAAAAGTATAAGCTTTTATGTTATTGGAATTATTAATTTATTAAGTATGGATTTAATTAATTGAACTTAATGATGAGAAGAAACAAAAATGACTTAAATATATGATTCAATGAACATGAATGCAAGTTAATAACTTAAATGTTGGATTTAATGAGAGGGAATTGAATGCTTGAATATCTTAAAATTACCTCTTTTCAATTCATTTAATATCAAAAACTGATTAACCTATTTGGCCTCATTTTTTATCAATAAATTTAAATATAGAGGGGTAAAATTTGTCCTCAAAAAAATTCCAGAAATATTCTTGAGGCCATCGTGCTTTTTAAAGTAGTATAGATAATACAAAAATAATAATAATAATAATACATCCCCATTATTCCTTACATGTAATCTGTAGCCACTAATTTCTGAATAGGTACATATTTACACCATCAAAAAGCTTCAAAATTCACATCCATCATATGAGCTGCCATTCTATCTTCCTGTTCAGCATCAACCGGCATTGATTTGGCTACAAAAATGCAGGAACTGCGCTCCTTCTATAGAGACCAACATAGTGTCATAGGTAGAGCATTCAACTAAGGTTTTATCTATTTCAGAAAGCCTTCTCAATTTCCATGACGACATTAAGCCCTGTATATTAGATGGAATTGCCCATTGGACTCCAAAGAGCCTCTGAAAGTTGGTGAGTATTCTCTATCCTTTTAACTTTCCTAATTGATTAAGGTAAACATAAAAGAAAGGCGTGGAAATAACCATCCAGTACCTCAAATCATCAAGTAGTTCATAGTTTTAATGGTTTAACCAAATGGTTCAAAGTATTTTTTTTGGATATGCAGCTGTGGTGACTAGGCAATTTAGGTATCTAACCTAACTGGTTGACAGTTCAAATAAACTGTACGGTGTTGTCCAGTTCTCAAAACACTGAAGACCATCAACAAGTTCAGGTACTAAATAAAGTTAACATATGAACATGTCAACAATATGAAATTATAGAGAGATTATTGTCAAAAATCTGATTTTCTAGATTAGACTTCAAATGCATTTAAATATACCTCATGGCCTTTGTTTTAAACCTAAGAACTTCTGACCAGTTTGAACTCTAGATCCAGAATGAGAACTTTTGAAATTTTAGGAATTCGGGCAAGTTTTTTAAAAGGTTTTAATATTATATTAACACTTTGTTTAAGTGCTTGTTTGTATGTCATCAAGGACCAAAATGATCCATATAAAAGCATATAAGAAGATAATCAATTTACAATCATACTTTACCCTTTTTCCAAAAAAAAAAAAAGAAGATAATCAATTAAGAATAAATCATGTTTTTATAATAGGAATTCTTACCAACCAGCTTTCACTTGCATCGAGAGCAATGCAACTAACCCATGAGAAGGTTTCTTTTAATTTTGTATCCTTCTCTGGATGTATCACTTGAATACATTTTCCACTTTTGCAATCTAGGTCACCATAGAAGACATAAAACTAAGAAAAAGAATCAAAAGTGGTTACCAAAAGATAGCAGTAATAATCAAATTTCCAGCATCACACTAAGCAGTTTAAGTTTTAGAGGGGGAAAAAAGATATAACAAATTGATCATCTTTTTTGTTGTTGACTACTTTAACTCTACAAACATCAGAAGTTTAGGCTAACCCCATATTCGTGCTGTGCCATCTTCAGAACCAGTTATGATCTGAAAACAGAAGAATTCAATATCAACTATGTGAAGAAGCAAATCAAGGAAAAAAAGAGAATTATGTAGTGACTACAAGGATAATCTTTAAAAGGTATGCACATCATATAGAAAAAGGCCCTACAATTTTTTGTTGCTCAAAACATAAAAAATTGGAGATGGGATATAAACTGGAGAGTACCAATTAACAAGAAAGCATCAGAAACCAACAAATCCTCCCTAAATACTCCACCGCATAGAACTATTGAACCATAAACTATCTAAAGAACAGAACATTGGAGATAAACGAGAAGAACATTATAGGTCCAACTAATTTAAACTGATAAAGTTAGTAGTGCAGCTGACATTTTTCTGATCAGCAACAAAGCCAATCTTTATTAATTGATTGAAAGAAAAGCTAGACGTTACAATTTATGGTATATAGGAGATGTGCCCTGACTCACCCAAGTTCCCTAGTCTGCATCTATCAAAATTCTATTCGATATTCAGGTCGGCTGTTATTCAGGCAATTTTGAATAAAAGAATAGGAGGATCTTCAATAAGATCTGCTGGGTGAAAAGGTCAGCTAACTCCTTTGCTGATGGGTTAGCTAAGCAAGGAGTTGAGAGGGAGTTAATGTTTTGGGCACAAGTGTAATTTTTCCGTTTTTGTTCTTGGGAGCTCAAGCTTCAGCTTGAAGATAAGAAAGCTTATCTTCATCCTTGTAATATTTTGTGATTAATTAATGAATTGTGGTTATTGATAAAAAAAAAAGGAGGATCTTCAATAAGAAGAGGTGCTGATCAATCAAATCATTGGTAACCTTAGAGGATGGCTAAGTATTAATCTGCATTTCAGGATGGCCCTTTATCTAGTTCTTGTTTGGCTATTGACTTTTCTAGGAAGCCTTAATGATGTTCATACACACAGATCCTTTTTGGACAGTGAACTAAGTTACTTGTATACTTCTTTTTGAACACATCAATACAATTTTACCTTCCCTTTCAAAAAAAAAAAATCAATTCAATATTGTTCCTTTCTTAAGAAGAGCATGCTATATTTTACCAATTCCTAATGATGACATTCGTTGATTAGATAGCAAAAACAGCCATAAATTTCATCACAGTTCACCTAATGTGCAACTTCTTTGGTATGTATTTTATCTTTAAAAATTCTTATGTTTTTCCTCTGCATCTCCACCATCCTATCCAAATCACCACTATTCTACTGCATCTCCACATTATCTTTCCTCTCCTCTTCGATGGAAATTAGACATTAGAATAAACTTTATTAATCATCTATTCATCATAATCTTCATTGTTATCAAGATTGACAACAATGGAAGGGTGAAAAACTGACCTGATTACTTGAGTTACGAGCAACAACACAATGCAAGTAGTCTGTATGCCCCTTAAAAACCATTTTGATTTTACTTTTCTCCTAAAAGTGAAAACAGAAAGCATGTTAGAAATAGAGAAAACAAAATCATGAAATATCTGAGGAAAAGTAGATGAAATCTTCCTTACAATAGAAAAATGCATTTTGAAGATAGTCAACATCACTAAATCTGCTTCAGTTATTCATAAAAAAAAAAATTAAAAAATAAAACCTAAATCTGTCACCATGAAAAATGCATACCATATCCCAACAATATGCACAAGAATCACCAGTGGCAGAAAAAATGGTTCCCTCCTGTTGAAGAAAGAGGAAACATAATGTCACATACTAATCAGGACTTAGATCTTTTTCCTATAATACCAATGTTACAGTATCTGTTATGCAATGGTTGACAGCAACAAGGCAAGTTTAGTCATTATTGGAATTAATACAAGTAAATCCTGTGAGGTTATAACTTAAAATAAGAGTATGCTGTGCCTTTTTTCTATGAAAAAGGTAAGTATTGTTTTAGAGACAAAAGAGAAAGAACATTAGAACCCCTGTACACTGAAGGGTTGTAAAATGGGACCATACAGAAGTATATATCAATATGTTACCATAGCAAAAACGAAGTATTGTGTTCAAAAAATGAAGTGCAAGGAACTCCTATGAATTTCTTGTTTGTTGGCAGCCATAAACATAGTGTTCCTTTCACCCTAATGCAAAGAATTTCCTCCATGCATGCCTTGTTTTCAAAGATGAAGGCATTCTCTCAGCCCAAGTGCACCAAAAAACTGTGAAGGGCTTTATACAAGAAAGCCTATGGCTGTTATTCACCGACTTCCTTTTACTGAAGTGAGAAGTATCTCTTCTCCTTAATAAATTATGATCCACTGCTTCTGATAAAAATGGGCTTATTAAAAGTGTAGACTTTTTCATCTAAGTAAAGCACCCAAGCATGGAATCGACGATCAACAGTCATAGCCCTTCCATGCCTCTAACCAGCTTCCATGTGAACTTAAAGGTATCTGTGGAGAGTTAATAAAACAGGGATACCGAATCTACTTCATTCTTAACATCAAACCTCCTAATGTAATTAATCAGGTTCAATTGTTCAAACAAATCTGTATATTCTAAATATGCAATCTGATCTAACTCAAAACTATGTATTTGGATCTGAACCAAGACAATGCATTAATGGCAAATGTGTTGGCTAACTCATTAGCCAAAAAATGGGTAAATAGATGGCACTTATATTGGACTCAATTGTAATAGTTGTTTTGAGGCGAGGTAGATTAATTTACCTCTCTTTTCTGAATCCTCTTTGTACGTATCTGTTGATATTGATGAAATGTTGGCATGTTATTTACCCAAAAAAGCGATGCATTAATGCATACAGGCTGCCATCTGTTGGACAATCTGGGGAAAAAACTCAGATTTTTTACTGTAAAGGAAAGAAGTAAAGAGACAGTAATTGAAGCTGTAACTATCAGAGTGGTGCAGTGGGTAAAATATTTAGATCTGTTTAAAGATATATCCACAGATGTATTGAGGAGAAACTGGATGGAAGTGGCTAATTCAATTCCAAATCAAGTGAATTCCATCCCCCTATGGTCTACTCCAGCTCCTGGATTTATTAAATTAAACTTCGATGGAAGCAGTGAAGGTAATCCAGGACCTTCAGGCTTGGTGGATCATTCAGATATGAGAAAGGGAAAGTTATTGCACTGTTTTCCGGACCTAATGGAGTTAAGGATTATCTTAGAGCTGAAATCATGGCAGCATTGGAAGGGTTAAGGAGTGGCAAAGGAATTGAATATGCACAAGATTATTATTAAGGGAGATTCTAAGGTGGTTATAGAATGGTTGCAGTTCAATGGGTAAAGAGAAGTGCCAACTCATTTGCAGATGCTCTTGCTAAACAAGGAGTGGGAAGGGAACAAATGTTCTGGGCATTGTTGTAATCTGTTTTTTTTCTCTTGGGGAGGGTAAAGAGAGTTTACCTCTCCCCATAGCTTGCCATTGTTCCTTGCTTAATATTATCTTTAATAAATTGTTCTGTTATTGATAAAAAAAAATCAATGCATTAATGGCACCTTTTTTTCCTGAACTATTTAATCGCCCCTAAAAGAAATATATCAAAGACCAAGACCATCATGTAAATGTGAATGGGGAAACCAATATAGCATGTTTAGAAATGTGAAATACTAATTAGTCTTTCTTAATAACACTTATGCAGGCATCCAAGCCTTCAAAAACACAGTCCTGAATTTATTTACATACATATCAGAAAAAAAAAAAAAAAAAACTTCGAGCTACAAGGGGAATCCGATCTAGAAGCTAATAATTTCTCCTTGGAGATCTATTAACACATTGAAACAAGGAAATTGTGCTCAGACGAGACTTGGATAATGTAGTGGAACATAATGGTGGAACAGAAGCCATTTAGCCAGCCCCATATACTTGGGACAAGGCTTAGATGATGATGATGATGATGAAACAAGGATACCATGTGACAAATTAATTGTCCCCATTTCTCATGGAAACATGCCTGTGACCTACATTGACCAAATAACATACCCCATAATAACCACAAAATAAATTACTGGTAATGAAAAAAAGAATGGTAATATGACACAAAATAAAGTTCTTACAAACCTGGCTATTAATGGCAATGGCATTGTTTTCTGGGATTGGAGAAAGAGCACCCCAAGGACCTCTAAAAGACAATGGAAACATTAAAAAAAAATAATAAGCATGATAACTAAATGAGGAAAAAAGGAAACATAAATGCATGGAGTTCAAGGTCACTATAGCAGTCCAAATATGAAAATGGCAAATGGACCTTATGTTTAAACAAGTTAGCTCCAAATGCCAAGGCAAGTGCAAACAAATTGTAATGGACACTCAATAAATAGAAAATGAAAAGTGAATATGGTAACCCTAGAGGTCATTTATAATGATAAGCAAGTTATGACTAATATTTGGCCTAACTTAATAGTAAATGGGGAGGAGACAAAATAAAAAAAGATAAGATAACATGGAGATTCCATCATGAAAGTAGTAATTATGAAATTTACAGCAATGATACAAGTTATTATAAAGACAAATGCAGTAGGCACCCTTAAAACAAATTTTCAAAAGTCATTTGTAGCTTTTTATCGGGCTTGTCTCAAGGAAAAGGCCTCAATGATATAATTTGAAGCTTACCTCCCAAAGCATGGAGGGGTTTTCAAGCCATCAGCCTGCAATTTAGTTTATTGGCATATTTGCAACATGTTTGTTTCAATATAGCAACAAGCTATCAATGGTGAGAGTCACCGATATTGGGGAAGACAACCCTTGGGAGGGAGAGTTTATTAAATCCTATTGTTCAACCAATAAGTTTAGAAGCTGAGGTGAAACTGTGAAGGGGATCATTTCACAAGTAACTCAAATTCTTGATTTCAAAATTCCGAGGAAAAAATAAAAAAGGGAATCATAGGGCCTTTAATAGTGATCAACACACCACTACCAGGAAAATGCTGGTGGAGATTCAACTAAAGCTGAAGTACCGTAGAAATTTAATTGTGGCTGAGTATGGCCCATGGCCTAGAGATGGGATCCTGGTGTGGTAAACCTTAGGTGCACCTTTTGGAGAGAAACCAAAAAGGCTAAAGTTAGCTGAAGGGCCAGAGCTTCATTTTAGATTGACTCTTGGTGTTATGGCAAACCCCTGACAGAGTTGTTATCTTATTCATGGTTTCCCAAAATAGAAAGACTTCAATCAGAAACGGTTATGATAAACAATCTCAATGTGGAAACAAAGGTATCAGCACAACATCAGTGGTTTCAAAATACATTTACTAACCACTTTACAGTCTGAATTAAAGCCCAACTCCCTAAAACCAAATGAAGAGATGCAAGGATGTTGATGTAGGATCCAATGGGCACCTTCACTATTCAATCATACATTAAGCATATGGCTCCAGTGGCTGGAAACTATCCTCATGAGGAGATTTAGGATCCCCCTGTCCCATCAAAATTCACCTTCTGATAATTCCTCACAAAATAACAGCTTCACAGTGGTTTTAGTCTTTCCAACCTCTCTTGTTTGCTGTTTCAGGACAAGACAAAATCATCCCTTTCTATATTGCAAGTTTAGTACCTTATTTTTGGTGCATTTTCCTGAGCTTTGGAGATTGATGGAGCTTTCAATGCTCAGTTTTAGACACTTTCTCTAGCTGGAATTTGAAAGGCTAAAGACAAAGAATTGTTATGGTATTTTTTTCTTCTTTGCAATTTCATGGCTAGTCATTGGTGTGGGTGAAATGCATGAAAATTTGAGAAAGGTCCTCTACATAAGCAGTCCCAAAGAAGATATTGGTAGCATTTTGCTCATGGCTATCCATCTGAAAGGAATTCAGAGAAGCAACACCTACCTCTTTCTTTTGGCTGTGATGCTCTGAATGTCCAGCATAGATAGTCTTACCACAGCTTAGTTTATTGGGCAATTAGCATCTAGTTGTACATGGATTATACTTGCATAAGTTGTTTTTACTCTTACATCTTAATAATTTTTTTCTTTTATATGAAAAAAAGTAACATATGTATTAGCAAAAGATGCAGCTGATGGGGAAAAAACATAGAATATATTATTTTGTGATCTTATTTAACTACCGTAAAGAAGCACTCTAGATGTATAGGACTTAAGTCAAAAGGACTAGATGGATGATAAGTAGCATGACAGTAATGGTGCAGTGGGTATCAAAGATCAGCAAACAATATGGCTGATACCTTAGCTAAACAATGGATTATGAGGGAGAATATGTTTTGGGTAACATTACCATGAATAGGAAGATGTTTAATCCAAGATTGTAAATTTGAATGAAATTCCTGTTATCTATCAAAAAAAAAAAAAAAAACTAGCTACTAACAGGTCTGTCACTGTACAAAAAGGCTCTTCCAACACCAGTTCTAGCTAAGTTGTTTATCACTGCATTTAGCTCTCTAGGAATCCAGGATAGGGATGATGAAAGAGAACAGGAGATGTCTCCAATCGCATTCTACCAATTTGCCAATTTCAAAGAGACTAAACCAGTGCTGTTGGCCTACAATATAGCATTTGCTGGGTTGCTACAAATTAACAATGATGAAGGTAATACCCTTCTGGCTATCCCAGCACCCTGTAAGGAGGATTTCACCTCATCTTTAGTGATATCTGCATTTCTGATCAGGCCAAGGCCCAAGTTATAGGAATTTACATGCTTCCTATTTTTCAGGTTTATCTCAAGGCCTTGCCTTGTGAATATAGGGATCAAAATTTCTCAAGATCAATACAGTCGCTAGATAGATAGATAGATAGATAGAGAGAGAGAGAGAGAGGATAAAAAGAGACGTTGAATATATCAATAAGCAGCAAACTGGGTCAGTTGTGTTGTTGCAATCTGAACCAGGGTTGTGGCTTCATCTTTCTCAACCCAATTTGGACCATAAATTGATAAAGGCACATCAAACTTGCCTCAATAGGGGGAGATTGCAAAAAGAATTAACCTAATTAAACAGTTAAACCACCCCCTCAGCATCCTTGCATGAGGAGGTCTTAATACGTTTGCCCTTAAAAGTACTGACATGAACACAGAAGTGGTTTAAACAGTAAAGATCCTATGTTAACTTTTAGAGAGGAAATAACCTTTTTTTTTAGAAAAAAAAAAAAGGTAATTGTATTAATGAGTATAACTGTAAACATAACAGCTATCGGTCCACAAAAAAGCTCCAAATGTGGATTTGGGAGAAGGTGCAGAAGAGGATCCTTGGCACACATCTTTTATGGTCTTCTATTTGGAAAGAAATCAGAAGCATACATGGCAGAATATAATATGTTATTCTTTTGTTTAACAGGTTTATTACCTCTTGTTGAAGTAATAATACAGGCTTATTAACTGGTTCTTTCTATTTTTGTTACATTGGATTCACCCCCTTCTGTATGATATTAATAAAATTATACAGAAAAAAAAAAAAGAAAATGAAGAGTACAAATCCACATATTGAGGAAAACTTTCAATGGTTCAACCTAAGCAATCTTTTTAGAATTACTACTTAGTGGATTTTTCACACTTGTTCTAGGATTTAGGTTTTATGGAAACTATAGAGAGAGCTGAAAACTCCCAGTTCAGGAGAGCTTGGAGCAATTAATAAAAAAGTGACCAACAGATTCATTCTTACAAACTCTTCAGCTTTTTGAGGTTTAGATGGCCCTCTGATGAACGGTCAAATATAACATAAGAATCTTGTCAAGGAACAAGAGTCACATAAAAGTCTCAATCTTGGGAGGAACATGCTTTTTCCAAACCCATTCAACTTCAGTTGCATGTGTATTTCGGAATTGTAACTCTTCTTTTATGGAAATATAAACCAAAGACTAAAACATAAAATTAATCCAAGATGATCGCTTTCTTCCCCTTAGCTGCAAAATAGGAAACAAAAAGTGTATCTCCCTTTCAACTCATGGCCAAACACTGGTTTCAGTAAGAGAGGAAAGGTCCTTTGGTCCAAGGTGCCATTTATTTTTTCCTGGGTTGTGTGGACTGGAAAAAACAGGAAGATCTTTGAGAACAGGGCATCTTCATTAGAACTATTGCACAGCACAGAAAGGGCTATGTTCAGATGGGCCAGCCAGAGAAGACTTCTTTGGTCTTAATTTCCACCAACTGTCTTCTAGTTGGCATCAGGCTATTCATGCTTTTTGTTGATAATTAATAAAAAAGAAAATTTATTAAGGAAACAGATTAACGAGGATACATAAGGGTGACAAGAAATCACCCAACAAAGGAAAGACCAAGACTTTCAACCTAACTCCTTACGCTTTAGATAAACAACCCTGGAAAACACGAAAGATAGCCTGCAAGTCCCCAGCCCAATTGCAAAAACAATGAACCCAAACCAAATATCACAAGAAACCTCCTTCCACAGAACACATAAATAAGCAATCCTCCTATACCCAATTCCACCAAGAAGCAAACATCAAGCTTTACCCATTTCCTCAGTGCATCCGGTGTCTAAAACAGAACACTCTCTTCTTATCTGAAACTTTCTTTATCTTCTTCCCCTTCTTCTTTGGCCCTGCCCCAAATACTGCCAACTTTAATCTGGCAAAAAGTTTTGAAACTTCCATTGTTTGATTAGTTCTGTCTTCTGAATCTTCTTACTGTGTTAGCAATTTTCTCCATCATCGAAGAAGCACCCCTGTTAGCACTGGTCCTTTCTAACTCAAATATCGCATTCATTTTGAAAAATTGAACAGCACCCAAATCTTCTCTTGTAGAATCCCTCCATGTCTTCGTCAAACCTCGAACTCTCATTCACCTCAGCAGTTTCAGAACCAGAACTATCCATATTAGTGCCTGAGATGAATCCCTCATTCTCCTTCTCCTTCAACAGTTCACTAAACTTTACTTCCACCTCATTAAAAGCTTCCCTTGCAAAATCCCCCCCCCACCAAGAAAAATAAGCACAAGGTTTTACTAACCTCCACCTCTTTGTTCAACACGAGAGTCTCATCAACAATTACATCTCCCTCCTCTGAAACCGAAGCTGCACCACCCTAATCACCAAAATCCTCGTCCTCTTGCAAAGGTCTAGTTCTATATTTTTGTTTCCTTCTGTAAACTCTTGACAAGGAATTTTCACCCTTCTCAACATTCTTCTCTACTGTTTCAATAGCATTCTTGAGTTCAGTGTCCTCCATCTCAGGCCCTATTTGAATGTCGTCCCCCTCTCCCCCTCCTCCAGGTTTCTCCTTCCCTAAACTGTTCTTCTTTCCTTCCACTTCTCTTTCTTCCATTGCCATTTCCATCTTTTTAAGATCATCTTCTCTTTCCCTGCTGTCTCCTTTTGGATATTTGTATGCTAACTCTGAACTAATTCTACTCTCTCGTATTTCCTCCTGAACACGGTTTACTACAGTCCCTTGTTGATGTTTCCGCTTGCACAACTAATACAAGTGCTTGCTCCTACATCCCCTTCCTTTTCTTTTGATCTCCCCTTCTCTTCGCAATACTTAATCTTGTAAGACACCACACTAACCAACCTTTATCTGGTTGTGAAAACTCAACAACGTTGGATAAAACCCTCCCTTCTATGAGTTTTCCTGCTGAAGATCCTCTTTCTCCAGGCTCAACCAAGTCTGAGGAAGACGAAGGAAAATGCGATTTGTCTTCCTCCTCATCCCTCCCTGGTGTCAAAATTTTTTTTCACTTTACCAATAAATTATTTTCGGTGTGCTTCAAACCAAACTGTCCCACCTCCTTTAATTCCTCAGTCCTCACGTAACCACTTAACAACTCACTCGACCCATGGAGCCTGCCAGGTCCATCCACCAATTTTCAGGTCACCCCCGACCCATATAACAAAAGGAACTTCAATGTGTTTCAAACCAAAATGCCCCACTGTAATCATTCATGGAGAGAGAGAGACGAGAGAGAGAAAGAGAAGAGAAGAGAGGAAAGAGGAGAAGATGAAGATATGATTGAGAGACAAAAAAAAACCTGTTCCGGTTGCCGCCAGTTTAGTTATTTATATTATCTTAATATAAAAGGAATGGGAGATTACAAGTATGCCCCTGGTGGCACTCCCTAGTAACAAACTAATAAGAAAGAAAGAAACTAACTGGCTGACAGTATCTTAAGCTAACAGCACACTAACAGCAACTGTAAAATAACAATTAAATAATCCTCACAACACTCCCCCTCAAGTTGGGCTGAATATGTCTATCATGCCTAGTTTGTCACATAACTCATTGTGCCGCGAGTATGGAAGTCCTTTTGTGAGGACATGAGCGAGTTGTTCCTTGGAGTTGACATAAGTGATGCAAATTTCCCTTTTTCCAATTTTTCCCTTATGAAGTGTTTGTCCACCTCAATGTGCTTGGTCCTCTCATGTAGGACAGGGTTGCTGACGATGTTTATGGATGCCTTGTTGTCACAATAAAGAGACATAGGATTATGAACAACAACTCCAAGCTCCCCTAGAAGATTTTTTAGCCAAAGGACTCCAGCCACCCCATGTGCCATAGCTCTATATTCAGCTTCAGCACTTGACCTTGCTACCACACTTTGTTTCTTGTTTTTCCAGGTCACTAGGTTTCCTCCCACAAATGTGAAATACCCACTTGTGGACTTTCTATCATCCACAGCACCTGCCCAATCGGCATCTGTAAAGACTTCCACCTTTAGGTGATTATGTTTACTAAATAGTAGACCTGTTCCGGCATACTTTTTTAAGTATCTAAGAACTCTCTTTGCTGCCTCCATGTGTGGTTTCTTAGGAGAGTGCATGAATTGGCTTAGAACCCCAATTGAATAGGCAATGTCCGGACGGGTCATGGACAAATAAATCAACTTTCCCACTAACCTTTGGAACTGTTTCACATTTTTCAGAGGTTCACCATCACAGTCACCCAACTTGTAATCAACATCCATGGGAGTATCTACTAGCCTTGCGCCTAATTTGCATGTGTCTTGTAATAGATCAAGGGTGTATTTCCTTTGAGAAATGAAGATACCCCTTTCTGAGCGGGCGACTTCAATTCCAAGGAAATACTTCATGGGACCTAAATTTTTCACTTCAAATTTAGATGCAAGGAATTATTTCAATTTTTGTATTTCTAATCTCCAATTTCCTGTAATGATGATATCATCCACATACACTATCAATACAGCAACCTGTTCTTGACATCTCTTCACAAAGAGGGTGTGATCAGACTGACATTGTTTGAAGCCTACCTGCTGAACTGCCATGTGAAACTTACTGAACCAAGCTCTGGGAGATTGTTTTAAACCATAAAGATACTTTCTCAACTTGCACACCTTATTTTCACTTCCCTTGGCACAAAATCCAGGGGGTTGAACCATGTATACTTCCTCCTCTAAGTCACCATTTAAAAAAAGCATTCTTTGTGTCTAGTTGATGCAATTCCCAGTCAATATTAGCAGCTAATGACAGGAGAACCCTAATTGAGTTCATCTTAGCTACTGGAGCAAAAGTCCCATCATAGTCAACCCGTACAATTGAGTGTACCCTTTGGCTACTAATCTTGCTTTGTACCTTTCAACTGTCCCGTCTGCCATGTGTTTAATTGTAAACACCCACTTACACCCCACTGGGTCTTTCCCCCTTGGAAGATCCACCAATTCCCAAGTTTGATTTTTATGGAGGCCATTAATCTTCTCCTTCATAGCATCTGTCCATTTAGGGCATTTTAAGGCTTCTACAACATTTCTGGGAACAGGGATGCAATAAACTACAGATAGAAAGGCTCGATATGAGGGGGAAATGTGATCATAGGAGACATACTGGGTAATGGGGTGTTTGGTAGTGCATGACCTGACTCCCTTTCTTTGAGCAATAGGAATGTCAAGGTGCACAGTAGGAGTAGGAGTATCAGTAGGTGCAATAGGGTTTGGACTTACCTCCTGGGAGTCTAACAGTGTCGGTTGCTCAATGTTTGGTTGCTCCACATTGCTGATCTCTACACCGTGTACGTTGGAAGACACAAAAGGGAGCAAGGTCCGGAATAGAAGGAAGAGAAACTTGGCGGACCTGAACCTGCTTCTCCTCTTCCATACTACTACTCTCCCCCTGAGGAGAAGTAGGGAAGAACGGTTCAGACTCAAAGAAGGACACATCCATAGACACAAAAAACTTATGACTAACGGGATCAAAGCATCGATACCCTTTTTGAGAGGAGGGATACCCCAGAAAGATACAAGAAATGGACCGAGGGTCTAACTTACCTCGAGATGGAGACAAATCATGGACAAATGCACGACAACCAAAAACTCTCATGGGAATGGAAAATAAAGGGGGTTGAGGGAACGACAACTGATGAGGGGCCATGTAGTTTAGCACTCTGGAGGGCATGCAATTGATGACATAAGCAGTTGCAAGTATAGCATCCATCCAAAACCTTTTTAGAACATTCATGTGTAACATCATCCTGCAAGCTACCTCAAGGAGGTGTCTATTTTTTCTTTCTGCAATATCATTTTGTTGTGGTGTTCTTGCGCATGAGCTCCTATGAATAGATCCGTAAGAAGCAAAGAACTCATTAAGCTCAACATGGAAATATTCTTTTGCATTGTCTGATTGGAAGATCTGTATTTCAACATGGAATTGCATAAATACCATCCTCTGAAGTCTTTCACAATCTTTGGAACTTCATCTCTACTACGCATAGGGAATACTCATGTATAGCGAGAGAAGTCATCGATCAATGTGATAAAGTACTTATATCCGCCCTCAGAGATTATAGTAGTAGGCCCCCATACATCAGAATACACAACATGAAAAGGAACACTTGATATTTTATTATTTGAGTGAAAAGTTGTTCTACATTGTTTGCTCAACTAACACGTTTGACACTGGAACTCTGACACTGAACATGACTTAAATAAAACCAGAAACAAAGACTTTACTATTTCAAAAGAAACATGACCTAACCAACTATGCCACAAAAAAAAATTGACTCTTATTTGATTGACTATATGACTCTAAGGATGACACCGAGAGACCAACTTTCTTGTCGAGAATATAGAGACCATCCACTAAGCTCCCTCTACCAATTGTCCTCCCAGAAGTTAGATCCTGAAAAACACATGAACCAGGAAAAAAGGTCACACTACAGTTTAAAGAGTTTGTGATACTACTGATTGAAAGCAAATTTATAGGAAGTTGAGGGACATGCAATGCACAATTCAGGTTAAGGCCATGGGGAAGAGATATTGATCCTTAGCCTGCAATGGAGGAGAACGATCCATCTGCAAGCTTCACTTTATCCCTTCCTGACAAAAGGCTATAAATTTGAAACAGGTTTGGCTTACCGGTCATGTGGTTAGAGGCCCCTAAGTCAATGATCCAAGGGAAACCAGTGGTAGTAGTGACATGGAATGCAGAAGCCGCATTACCTGACGTAGATGCAAATGAAGTAGGAGTACCAGTGACTGAACTATCCATCTGTCGCAAAGCCCTACCATATGACTCCAAGTGGCCTCTGAAGGAATTCATGATATCTTCCTTGGGGTCAGAATTAGTAAGGTGGTCTCGGGTAGTACCAGCAACCTGAGTATCTTGGGTTGCCACATGTGCTGCATTATGTGTTGTGTTCGTCTTCTTCTGACCTTGCCCTTTACCCTGTTCTTGGTTCTTCACTGCCCACTTGGGCTTCTTGTGAATGTCCCAACATGTGTCACGTGTATGTCGTGAGCGCCAACAGTGGGTACAAAACAACTTGTCTTTATCATCAGTCTTCTTGGTGCCACTTTTCTTCCCCGTGTTGTTATTACTCATTGCAGCCAATGCAACTTGTTGCTCCCCCTCGGTTGTAACCATCACACTCCGCCTACTTTCTTCATATTGAACAAGGGCATATACCTCGTGAACCGATGGCAACTCTTTACTTCCTAAGATCTGAACTCTCAAGAGTTCATAGGCAGGTTCAGTCCCAACAAGAAGGCAAACACACGCTGCTAAGAAACCAGTTTCCTGTAGGCCTTAGCATCGTCATCATGTTTAAACTCTATAGCCTGATAATGATCCAATTCTTTTCATATGGAAGTAAGGGCTGAATAATAGGTAGAGAAACTATGATTTCCCTGTTTACAGATTGAGGATTCAGCTTGCAACTGGTAAACCTTGGCATAATGCCTTTAATCAAAATAGGTGGTTTTGGCCTGTTCCCAAATCTCACTAGCGGTGTTTGCCCACATAAAGTTCTTCCTCACATCAGGTTCCATGGCTGCAAGGAGCCAAGACATCACCATACTGTTTTCTTGGTCCCACTTATCATGTTCAGCTATCTCACTCTTGGGTTCTTTCACCCTTTCATTTATGTAACCATCTTTTCCCCTTGCTATTATATAAAGTTTACACTTTTAGCCCACTCCGGGTAGTTTAGACCATTTAAAGGGGTAATGGGCATGGGAAACATCATGTTTTCACTTCCCATACCAGCTATGGTACGAGTTGGTGTAACCCCCGATGAAGTTGAATCATAGTTTGCCATAGAGTACTGCTGAATCAGACCAAATCCCACACAACTACACAACAGGCACAATCAGAATACCAACCCCCAAGATATTTACTTCTGGAATGTGGAAAAAACATTAGCTGCTGAAATCAACTCAGTGATGGTTCAGCCATTAAAACAGCCCAGTAATCAGTCCAGCACCAGCCGTTAGAATAGTATACTAGCAGTTTGACTACAGAACATGCAATCTAACAGTCCAGCATCTAAACGAAGGTATAAAACAAAAAAAGTAAGGCCTTCACACCATTGGCCATAGAAAAACACAAGAACACATACCCTGTCCAGCACCTGTACGAAGGTGCCAACCCAGAAATTAACTTCACAGCATCGAACAGATGAGGAAGGGAGTCTTTACTGCATCGCCCTTCTTCTGCTAGGGTTTCCTTGATGTTACAACCAATGAAGAAGCCGCAAGTGGCCTGCTAGGGTTTCTCTGTCTTCCACGTCCAAGAAATCAAAGAAGAAAGAGGACTAAGCAGGTTCAGATGGGAGAAACAGATTTTTATAGCCCAGAACCTTGCTTTGATACCATGTAATCATTCATGGAGAGAGAGAAAGAGAAGAGAAGAGAAGAGAAGAGAAGAGAGAGGAGAAGAGAAGATATGATTGAGAGACCAAAAAAAACTGTTCTGGCTGCTGCCAGTTTAGTTATTTATATTAACTTAATATAAAAGGAATGGGAGATTACAAGTATGTCCCTGGTGGCACTCCCTAGTAACAAACTAATATGAAAGAAAGAAACTAACTGGCTGACAGCACACTAACAGCAGCTGTAAAATAAGAATTAAATAATCCTCACAACACCCACCTCCTTTAATTCCTCAGTCCTCACGTAACCACTTAACAACTCACTCGACCCATGGAGCCTGCTAGGTCCATCCACCAATTTTCGGGTCACCCCCAACCCATCTAATAAAAGGAACTTCAAATGGTCCAACTTACCACAATCGCTTTGGACCTGCTGTGTGTGTCCTGAGTCCCATTTTCAATGATCAGCTCCTAGGAGTTGACCCGCCGCACATCACCCCCATCTGTTTTCTTAACTCATTAATATCTTCCCCTGTTGACTTGTCTTTCCCTCTTACCAAAAATAGATCTTCCGTGTCTGTGAAAGGTTCCTCCACCTTTAAAACACTCTTTCTCTCTCTTCTTTCCATGTAGGATCTCCAATTGCTTCGTCTTCCTCTCTACGAGCATCTCTCCACAGTGCTGCCTCAGTGGCAGTTGTGAACCACACCAAGTATCACGATTGATCAACCAGCACCTGAATCTTCCTTGGAATCTCCTCAGGTCTAACACCACTCAAACAGATCGCTGCAGAAAGAAGATCAGATACAAAGACACCATCCAGTCTTGTCTTACACATATCAGCGATCAACTTGAAGATTTCATCCCTCCATAAATGAAAAGGGAGACCAAGGATACAAACCACCACACCATCCTCAACACTCAGATGCTTCTAATTTGACAGAGGACTCCAGTTTGACAGAGTGATGACTCAAATTCACTGCTGGAACTTCTATCTGTTCCTCCAACAACTAAACCAAAGTCTCACATTTTTCAAAGGGAGTAATCACTACTGTCCCTTTGAGCTCCAAACTTTTTAATATTGTTTCTACTTTTAATCGGTTTTGTGGTTGAACTATAACCTGTGCAACCAACTTCTTTCACCACTCTCCTTTCTCATTGTTAGCAAATAGATTGAACTGACCACCTCCTCCTGAAACAATAGAAAACTTATCAGGTTCATTTTCTCCGTACCTAACCTTAAACTTCGAATCATCAGGTCCAAAAACCATATGTCTTTTCTTCTCCATGTTTCAAAAATTCCTGCAAAACCCTAAGAATCTCCTTCCATCCTTCTCTATTTCTTCACTCTGGAATACAAATCATTTGTTTTTTTTTTCATTTTGCCAAAAAAACTCGAACAAAATAAAAAATCTCCGTTTCGTATTTTCCTTTCAACAAATTTTCTACCCTCTACTGATTTCGAGAAACTCCACCCCCAAGGTTTTTTCTGCACATAAAGCCCCCTTGACGATTTGAGCAAACTACTCAATCATTGCCCTACCCACTAGGAACACCCCGGCCCTTCACCATTCTCTAATCTTCAAAGTAACTCTCCCTTCAAAAAAGTCTCTCTCCAAGACGAAAACTTTTGATTCGACTTTCAATACTCTACCCCGGACCGCCATCACACTAGCAACCATCTGAAAGTGTCTTCAAATCCAACTCATGGCTAGTTATAACCGAATAGAGCCAAATATGGCAAGGCAATCTCTCCCAAATGACCCATTTATATATCTCTATATCAGAAAGACTAAAGAGGGGAGGTGAGGGGTCAGGAGTCATGGTCATGTCACCACATGACCACACACCTCATACAACATACAGTCTGAGCATTTCTGCTTGAAAGGTTCTACATGATACTTTTTGGGATTTTCTCCTTAATAGAATAAATTATTTTTTTTCAAAAAAAAATAAAATAAAAATGTTTTCTCCCTTTCTAAATGTATGACTGTTGATCCATATGTGAACTTTCTAGTAGAGAATTTGGGCAATTTTCATTAATTTCACTGTGAAAAAAGGAGGATATAGTAGCTTTGCCTCTTTCCTCTCAATAAACGGAGATCCATGGCAAATCATCATGTTCTGATAGGAGGTATATACCTGAACATCTATTTAGATCTACAAATGTATAATTATGGAGAAATGCTTCACTTCTCTTCATTTTTTTGTGGCCAAAATATAACATAACATCAGCGAAGATGTTTGATTCTGGACTTCAGCAAAAAACTTACTGTCTCAGTACAGATGTTTTTCCTTGCTTAACTTCCAAAGAACCAAAGTCATATAGAAACTCATGCAAAAAGAATAAAATAAAATAAAGGTGCAAGACCAGTAGTATTAAATAAAAAAGTTGCTTCTGATAGAAAATTTTTAGCTCTGGACAACTTACTTGTGTTGAGGGTTTACCAAGTCAAGTAGTGGCTCCGATTGGTTTCCTGAAAATCAAGGTTTATTGGAAAAGGAACTCATCAAACAACTACACATTGCTGATAGAAAACACTAGATATAATTTCTTTACAAACAACCATAGTATAACAAACTGAGCAAATAGAAAATAAAAGATACAACTACAAAATTATTTATTAAGAGATGAAGGTAAAAGTTTCAAAAATCTTTGTATCAAAGCTCAGATTCAAACTTATCAAGAGAAGGCAAAAGCTTAAGGGGCGTTCTTTTTCTGGATTTTGAGAGGGGAGAAAGTTGGTCAATGGGATTTTGGTTTCCACTGAACAAAAATCCCATGTTCTTTTTTCAGATTTAAGTGGGGACCAGGGAAAGTTTATTTACCTGGGGTAAGTGATACCCATCTCCTAGGTGGGTAAATATCTTTCCCACCTTGTGGGAAAGTTGTCAACACTTAAATGGGACAAAAATGCCCGTTGTAATAATGTATTTTTTATGGCCAAAATGGCCATTGTCTTGTTTGCATGGGAAATAAAAGAACATGGGTAAGTAACTTACCAAAAAGCGAACGGGGCCTAAGAGAAATTGATATTAGAACCATGCCAGGGGCAGAGACTGCCTGACCCAACTAATTTTTGTTAGGTTTATAAGTGCCCCCCCCCTACTCCCAACGAGGAATCCTGGCTCTGCCCTGTACCAGATCCAAAGATGCTTGTATGTTGTACCTAACATCTAGGATGACCATCTTGGTCCAATGAATACCAATATCACATTACCACGCAATTCCTCAACTGACTAATTAGCTATTGTGATTCCTAGATCTTGGTGTAACAGTAAAATCTCAGGCTGGTAAGAGTGAAAATAGGTTCAAGTCTGGGAGCAATCACTTTGTTCCTAAAAAAGATACAAAAACAAAGGTTAGGTCTGTATCCAGTTTACCCCTCTCTCAAGCCCCTGGATGCCCTTTGCTAGAGATGCAAGTCAGCTACATAACTTTTTACACAGCATCAGGCTCAGGCCCTCAGGCCAGGCCCATCCAAATTGCAACAAATACTCAACCCAAGCCTGTCCAAGCCACAGCCCTATCCTTTGCAAAAGGATAGTTGTCTGATGCAATGGAAAAATCTTGGTCTGACTGACAAGTGTGAGAACTGAGAAGGTAAATTTAAGTCTGGGAGTAGCTGCCAAAGTTATCAAAACATCGCCTAGGTGACAAGGCACCCCCGGTGGGGCCCCTCACCTGAACACCATGATTTATATAAAAAGGTGTCTGGGCAAGCAATGAAAACCACAAGGTGGGCGCCTTATTGTTAATGTTATTACTTATTACTACGGTTACATCTTGTTATTATGTGCTTCAATACATCATATAATATATCATTCATATTGCTTATGCTTTGTTTTAACTATTTTGCCATTAAAGCATAAAAGGTCCAGGAGTTTTAAGAAAACGAAAAAAGAAGAAGGCTAGGTTCGTACCCAGTCCATACCTGATACCTCCCAAGAACCTGAATAGTCAAGACCAACATTGCACAATGGCCCTATGGCCCTACGAGTTCCCAAAGCTATTTTTCCTTGTAGGCCCTCTATTTACTAGGAGTGTTCTTTCTTTGGGAATGGTTTCAGCTCTCGAGGTCAGTTTCCATAGTTCCATTTTGATCTAAAGTTGTGATACCATTCCATGTTCACCCTCTTTTTCATAAATAAATAGGGCTGCGACTTGGGTGTGCTTGGGTTGAACATTTAGCAAAATTCCAATGGGCCCAGGCCTGTAAATTCTTCAAGTCAGGTACCCTACTTGCACCCCTATATATAAACATATTAATGACCATTAAAAAAGAACAGTTTCAAAGTAAGCCGTGGCTTTGCAAAGATTTTCTTTTTTGTCCCCCTTCCCTTAGAAAAAGGGAAGTTCCATGCAGAAGCAAGCCCACATAAAAAGCTTTGTGAAGAGACAAAGGCAATTTATGCTCTACTTAATGTTTGTAAAATGGAGTTTCCACTTTATGACCATCCATGCTTCATCGTAGAAGTAGATCTCTCGAACTAGGACAGAAAACCTATTAACAATGTTCCCAGTGACTCACATTTAGAATAGTACACCCAACATTCATAGTCATAGAATCCCATGATGGTGAGATATATACATAAAAAGAAACCAAGGACCTCTTAAATGAAGCATGACAAACCCCATGGTCCCTTAAGCATAGACAACATCCATACATCAAGTGGTTTAGGATATGTGTCCTTCTATTACCCCATTACTGTGACCAAAGAAGTGAATGGGTCTAGTTTTCATCAGAACTTTAGAGTAGCAAGAATCTAAAGACCAATTTCAGATCCATGCAAATAACCAGTTTTCTCAAGCAAGTCTGCTACAAGGAAAACACATATGGTACAAATTCCTTAAACTTAGTTTTAGGACAAGAACAGAAGTACTGATGCTTCTCCTTCTCTATTTTTAGCGTTTTCTTTTTAAAAGGAAAAGAACATTAGAGAGGGGAGGTCCATGCACATGAACTATGGCACCTTCTTAGATGCAACATTCTCAATAGGAACTGCCAAAGTAAAAATGCAGTTATAGAATAAAGCCCTTCATGTCAAGAGACTCAAGACATTGCTTAGAAGAAAAGGCACTCAATTATCACACATGAATTACCTTGCACAGTAGACGAATTCTCTGAGTTTAGTATATCCTCCCACCTCCACCCTCGAATCCGACCATCATCTCCACAACTACATGAGATAGCTATATTATTAAATATGTCACGTCTTCAAGCCCAATATTTATCTCATTTCATAGAGCCAGGATCTGCTGTGATTATTTGCACTGAACTTGCTGTGCACTTCCATTCAATCTGTGACAGGTTTTCCATTACAGTATGTACCCACAGATGTGTAATGGGACGCATGTCATATACTGAATGCAAGTGCATTGCAAACAAGAGCAGCATATCCAAGCTTTGAATGCCTCACAGTTAGTGCACAACCAATAACAACAGGAATGACAATGATAGCAGTAACAACATCAACAACAATGCCAATTGCTAAGTATACCATTATTTCTAGCATTTGAAGAGCAAGCATAGGAATTACTTGACAGTTTTAGAAAACTTTAAAAGCCATGACACTCGCAACTATAACCTAATCCATTGATCCCACCACGTTCCAAAACTGAAACCCAAATCCATTTGTCTTGAGTAGCTTTGAATCATAGCATCTTGGAAATGTACCTCAGTAGTGTGAATAAAAGATATCCATTAGTGGTGAGCTTGTCTTACACCGCTAGTCTCAAGCTTGGATAAAGTAGGAGGGCTGTTTCAGGCTAGTAGAAAGCATTAAAACTTTGCCAAATCCTTACAAATGTGGGTTCTAAGTTGAGTGTGAATAAAAAAAAAATGTTTATGATTGAGTTTGCCTGAGAGATTGAACTTTGACAAGTTATGAATCAACATTCCAAATAGTGGTCTAATAAAGAGTAACAAATGTCCACTCATCATTACTACCAATTCAACTGGATAAACTTAGATGTCAAGAATCCTAGTGAACTTCAAAATCTCAGTGATGTGATGTGCATGGCTAGATTTTACCAGATGTCACCTTCCAACTGAAACAAATAATTAGTGAGGAACTGGGATAAATAAATACCTCAACAATAAAGAATCATCCTTGTCACCGTAAAATTTAACATCATATGCCGGTCCATTATGTGCTTGGAGGGAGCAAAGAGGTTCAGCCATTAAATAACCAGGCAAATGCCTCCACATGAAAAAACACGGTACACTGCAGTTAACGCATGATAAGAGATGTAACTGGTGAAATATGACCAAAAACAAGATAGCAGCACTTACTGTTGATCCCAAGTCTTGCTAAAACGTGATGACTGCAAAAACACCAAAACTTAGAGAATTAAGGGATGACAAAGAAACATCAGTATAATCAGTGCAAGAGAATAGCATTTATCTATTTAGAAATTGACGACAAGGCCCTTGTTCGTTAATATAGGCCTATGTAAATTCATGAGCAGAAATCCTGCCACTCCTGTAGTTGATAATCCTTGGGAGTTTAAAGAGTTCTGGTCAAAGAAGTTGTGTTGTCACTTACAAGTATCATTCAAATTCGAGCACAATTTTGTTCGACGAAAAGAACAATTTAGCAGAAAGTGAAGTAAGATGCAGAAATCAATCAATGAAAACCAACAATTTAGGAAGTTTCACGATATCCATTGTTAATTACAAGAGTGAGCATGATAGATTCAAATAACGGTTTAAATTCGTAACTCTTGAACCTCAGGAGTTAAATACTGGCATTGAAGAGAATGCAATTCCAATGATGCCCGTACAGTTAGCGAGTATGAAACTGTGAATAAAAGTAGAATGATCGCATACGAACAATGAAATCGATTGACTCACGTATGAAGAGATACACGAAGATATGGAGTATGGAGCAACAGATCCATCGCTTGATGCGACTACAATGACTTCTGGATTAGGGTTCTGAGATGGAGCGAATATGGTCCTGAAAACTGTTCGATACTGGAGCTCTCTCTCTTGCACAATGCTGCTTCTGTAACTCTCTTCGTCCCAACTCCTCGCATCCCCGCCCATTTCAGACTTCAAAATATGCTAAAGCGAAAATTGGTATTTGAAGCTGCTTCAGACGGATGTTCTGCTCGTGCACAGTGAGCGTGAATGCGGGATGCGGGAAGCACCGGGGAGGCGGGTGATCATTTCAGCCCGCGCCGGTCCGACCCGGAAATTTCGGACTTGGGCTTAATACTTCAAGCCCGGCCCGACCCGTATATATTTAAATTTATAATGTATACATATGCATACAAATTATTTTACATAAATTTATATCCATGTTATGTCATATGTAATGTTTTATATATATGAAAGACATTGGCCCATAATCTGATTCGAACCCGTGTAGATCTGAGCTGAGGCTTATATTTCAAACTCGAAATCCCAAGCCATGCCCAAGCCTAAGCTATAGCCCTTATCATAAGTGTAAAGCCCGACCCATGATCATCCCTAAAAGAGCCTATGGTAGGGTAGAGATGATCATTGGCTGGGCCAGGCCAAGCCCAAATCAGGAGTAAGCCTGCTCGTGCCCAGCTCGACTTGCACCCAGGCCTGATATTGCATGTTTGAGCTAGGTCAGGCTGGACATATGGGCTGGCCCATATAATTAAATTAAATTTTTAATTTAACTTTATATTTATAATTATAAAATATATATATATATGTTATTGCTGTAATATTATATTAATATTATGTTGTAAAATACTATAATATTATCAAAAAAATGTAAGATATTATACATATATAAGTTATAATAATATATTTATACAATAATTTCGGGGCCTAGTCATGTGTAAGGCTTGCTTGGCCGAGCCCTGGCCCGCATTATGTGCAAGCTTGATGTGGATCCAGGCTGAATCGGTAGATTAGGGACTAGGGAGTGTAGAATAAAGGATAAATTACAGATAACTCCCTATGTTTTTGAAACGTGACACTTAACCCTTTTGTATAATTTTTTGCAACACATTCATTTATTTAGGCATTGTTTGGCAAGTATTTTCATACGGTCTTCTTTGCTTGGACAAGTTTGAAAGACGGAAATTTGATTTTCTTTTAGTTTGATAACTAAATGCCAAAATGATGAGAATATGCATGCATAGAAAGACTCACAAAAAAAAACCAAATTACATAAAGCTTTAAGTGAAACTTTCTAGTAAGCCACTTATCAAACAGTTTTTGTCTTTAAAGACGATACCCGAAAAGCTCACAGTGTCTTTTGGCCATTTGGATTGGAAAATATTTTTAAAAAGATTTGCCAAACAGCACTTTATTTTTTAAGAACATTGTCATATTAACAATGATTGGGAAATTATCAAAATGTCTGCTTATATTATTTCCATGCTTAAGAAAAGTAAGTAAGAAAATTATACAAAGTTATCATTTTGACAACTCAAATCATTGCTTCAATTTAGGTGATGCTTGGTACCAATGATGATTTCCCCAAAATCGGTGTCATGTAGGCTACATTAGAATTTGAAGAGTCAGTGATTTTTTTTTCCTTGTTTGATTGGCTGATTATGCCAATTTCTAGGAAATCAGCCAAAAATTGATTATTGAAATCAACCCTTTTTAGGGACCACCTTTTTCATGTGATTTCATAATTTTTAGTTGATTCTGACATTTTTTATGATGGCATGGCATCTAACATGACATTGAATAATAACTCTAATACAAAAATAATTGGCCATGAAAATCAATACCAAACATACTCAAGGTTGATTTCTCAAAAATCAGCTTATATGGCGTAAATGATACCAAACAATATTTTTTTGATGATTTCTCAATACTCACTGATTCCATAAATCGGTAATCAGCAAGGATAAGTCATCATCGATGCCAAACATCACCTTAGCATCATTGGATTGACTAGATTAATTCATTACATTAAGAAATCTTTTTTTTTTCTATGACTTAAGTTGTGTTGGTTAATTTGACATATCATTTGGATGGTCTAACTTGTTAAAAATCATCGTATCACTAGGATGGTTAAGATTAAATCACTCATGTTAGGAGACCAAGGAGATCCCATGACGGCATATTGGATTGAATCTTTGGGTTGACTTGTTGTATATTTGGATGGATTAGATTGAGGTTCTTTAGGTAATTAACTCGAGTAAGTATTTATCATAAAACATTTATTGGAGTATGTGCATTTGCCTATATTATTTTATTTTCTAGGTAAATAATACAATGACCGTTTTAACCATCAAAAGACATTATTAAAAGGGGCAAATTTATCCCATCCAAATGTCATCAACTTTTCTCTAAGATGGGGGAAATTATTTACCCACCTAGGAGTTCGGCTTCAATCAATGTGTACCTTTGCTCACACCATTCAAATAGCCTATTGCAACTTACAACATTGAGAATATTTCCCCATGAAATAAAGCACATAATTATTGAGATATTATTAATCCCATTGATCAAATTTTCACTCTCAAAATCTAAAAGAAATCATAAATTAATTAAAATCTCAATATATAACTTAGATGGGATACTTTTTTTTTTCTTCTTTGGAAGCCAACTTAGACTGGATACTTGAATATTTACCAGAAAAGAAAAGATTGGATAATTGAATGGGCTTGGATTGAACTAATTGGATTTTTTTTAGTAAGAACTAGTTCAATTAGAATTGTTATAAGGCTTTTTCTACTTCAACTAGGAGAATTTTTTCGTACACCGCACGAATCCCGATTAGGAGAGGAAATTAAATACGTGTATAACTCGGGTTTCCAAAATTTGTATTCGTTTAACAGTTGTATCATATATGGACGTGCTGGCGTTCGGTAGTTTGTATGTTCGTATTATTGTTGCTCCTGAAACTCCCCGGTTTAATCAATCGAAGAAAAAGAGGTATTTCTTACTTTTCTTTTTATTTTAATCCATTTTCTTTTACGAAGAGCATCTTTTGATTGACGTATAATTCTGGTGCATTATCAGTTTATTTTCTTATTTTATTTAGAAGGGAGAGGATTGTAATGAGCGCCTAATTGTTGGGATTTGGTTCTCGTTTACAGACGAGACAGATATTTGATTATTTTCATGTTCGTGTTTTGATTTTTTTTTTTTTTTTTCTAACGAAGAGAACATATCTGCTTTGATATGTTTTGTTGTCTCTGTCTGTTAAGGAGTTTTCTTGACTTAGAATGGTTCGTCAGATTACAGAAAATATTGCTAAATAGAATTTGTTCAATTTTGAAGTTGCTGCTACCCAAAATTAGCATTCCCCTCTCCCCTTTCTCTCGATATATAATTGATTACCTGATAAAACAAGTTCTTTCAGTTTATTAGAAGGGAAACAGACATGACATCCCTGAAGAATAAATTGCCTGCGTTGATTCATTCTCTCCGGACAATGGTGAACAAAGTACTTGTTTCTGCGAAGTGCCAACATTGTTCTTTGTTGTCTCTATAAATATAGAATCGATTACTGTGTGTTCATTGACGAAACCTCTGGAATTATGCATAATACAGACTTTAGAGGATCTTCTTTTTTCTCCTAGACATTGTCTTCGGGTGGTGTTTGTGTAATGTATCTGTGCTGGTTTGAGCCCTTAAAGATGGATATCTGGAGTTGGGCTTTTTGGGTGCCTTACAAAAGACTGTTTCCTATTCTAACAACCCCCCTCCTTTTCACAGTCATGGCAGGGTTAGCTCCCGAAGGATCACAGTTTGATGGTCGTCAATATGATAGCAAGATGAATGAGTTGTAAGTAACAGATTTAGAGTAGATTGGTTTAATGCCATATGGTTCTCTGTTCTCGGTAAGGTTTATAATCTGTGTTTGGTTTACGAATGTAGGCTCGAGAATGACGGAAAAAACTTCTTTACATCATATGATGAGGTTTTCGATACTTTTGATAAAATGGGTTTAAAAGAGAACCTCCTCAGAGGCATATACGCATATGGTACGTTGGCAACCTCATCCTCTTCCCCATCTAGCTAGTTAGCTTTTGGAAATTGCTCTAACTTCAGGACTTACACTTGTTGTAATCTTTATTTTTTGAAGGATTCGAGAAGCCCTCTGCAATTCAGCAGAGAGGAATAGTTCCATTCTGCAAAGGACTTGATGTAATTCAGCAGGCACAGTCTGGTACAGGCAAAACAGCAACATTTTGCTCAGGAATCCTGCAGCAACTAGATTATGACTTACTGAAATGCCAAGCTTTGGTCCTTGCTCCTACCAGAGAGCTTGCCCAACAGATAGAAAAGGTTATGCGAGCTCTTGGTGATTATTTGGGTGTGAAAGTTCATGCTTGTGTTGGTGGAACTAGCATCCGAGAGGATCAAAGAATCCTTTCTAGTGGGGTTCATGTTGTTGTTGGGACTCCAGGTCGTGTGTTTGATATGCTTCGTAGACAGTCACTTCGCCCTGATTACATCAAGATGTTTGTACTAGATGAGGCTGATGAGATGCTCTCACGAGGTTTCAAGGATCAGGTCTACTCCTTTCCAATTGCTTGTGTATCATTTTCATGTCTTGAGCTAATTTGTCTGCTTTTCCAACTTAATACTTTGATGGTGATTTCACTTGTTCTTCCCTATCTATAACCAGGTTGAGACTTGAGATAACACTTTTATTTCTTAATGGTACTAAGCTCTTGAATTGTGTTCTATTTACTTCCCCAATTAGAGGCAAATATAGTGTATTATCTATTGTGCATTTTGTTTGTGTTCAGTATGATAAGAGGGAAACAGAAAGTTGAGGGGAAGTTCTTGATATTCCATAAGAACTTTCCCCTGTCTCTCTGTTCTTACTTTCTATCAAATCAAATACAGTCTTATGGTGAAATGTTGAAACTTTAGACAAGTCACTACTCGGAATATACATACATGTAGACCTGTTCATGGGCTGGGCCAGGCCAGGATTTTACTCTTCATAAACAGGACTTTGTTAGGCCCGAGCCCAGCCCTGATAAAAAGCCCGAAGCCTGACCTAATAGAAAGATGGGAGAGAGAGAGAGAGAGAAAAGACTCACCGCTGCCACCGGTGCTTGTGTTCGCTGCCTCACCGGTATCTGAGATTTGAAAGAGAAGAAGTGAGAAGAGGAACGAGAGAGAGAGAGAGAGAGAGGATTCACCGCCGCCGCCGGTGACTGTGTTCGCCGCCTCACTGGTGTCTGAGATTTGAAAGAGAAGAAGTGAGAAGAGGAAAGAGAGAGAGAGAGAGAGAGAGAGAGGGCTCATTGCCGGTCTGCCGAAGTTTACTTATTACACCGGTGAGTGTTCACCGGTTCTGCGGCTGCCTGAGAGTGTGAAGAGGATGTGAGTTACTGTGAAGAGAAGAGAGGTTTGGCAATTCAGCTAACTAGAAAGAGAGATGAATGAGAAGAGGGGTTACTTAGGAATTAGGATATTAGGATTTTTGAGTTTAATCTATAGGTCAGACCGGGCTATTTTGGCAAATCCCGAGCCCGGCTGGAATTTATTGCATGTTGGGCTTTTTGACCCGAGGTCAAGCCCATCTGGAGGCCGGGCCAACCCATCGGCCCACCCGGCCCATGAACAGGTCTATATACAGGGTGGTCAAATCATTCTGTTTTTAATTTCTGCCTAAATTCATGACAGATGACTATCAGGGACAAGCTTTTATTAGAAGACTTTCTTTTTTGTTGTCTTGATTTTGTGCAGTAGTAGGTTTAATATGTAGATGTTTGTTGCATATCCTAAATTCCTAACATGAAAGATGCAACTCCTTGAAGCAGATCTATGACATATTCCTGCTCCTACCAGCCAAAGTTCAAACTGGTGTTTTCTCTGCCACGATGCCACCCGAAGCACTAGAGATCACAAGGAAATTCATGAACAAGCCCGTGAGGATTCTGGTGAAGCGTGACGAGCTCACTCTTGAGGGTATCAAGCAATTCTATGTCAATGTTGAGAAGGAAGAATGGAAGCTAGAGACACTGTGTGATCTCTATGAAACCTTGGCCATCACTCAGAGTGTCATATTCGTGAATACTCGACGCAAGGTTGACTGGCTGACTGACAAGATGCGGAGCAAGGACCACACCGTCTCGGCCACTCATGGAGACATGGACCAGAACACCAGAGACATTATCATGCGTGAATTTCGATCTGGGTCCTCACGAGTGCTCATTACGACTGACCTTCTTGCCCGAGGTATTGATGTCCAGCAGGTATCCTTGGTCATTAACTATGATCTGCCGACTCAACCGGAGAACTATCTCCACCGTATTGGCCGCAGTGGGCGGTTTGGAAGGAAAGGAGTGTCCATCAATTTTGTGACGCGTGATGACGAGAGGATGCTCTATGACATCCAGAGGTTCTACAATGTGGTTATCGAGGAACTACCCTCAAATGTCGCTGATCTTCTTTGATGAGATAATGTTCTTTTGATTTGATTTTTTACCAGAGAGGTAAAAAGTGTAGTTGTAACCAAAATTTTCCAGTCAGTCATTTATTCAGTTTTTTCAGGCTCATTCGAGATTGCAGAACTGATCATAACGTGGGAAATATCGCATTTCTGCATGATCCCCTCGTTATGAAATTTTTGTAGCATCAGTAGGGATACAAGCATTTTATAATTTATACAGTAAAGTCAGTTCAGTCAAAAGAATGCAACTTGCTATATATGTTTATTTTAATTGAATAGCATTTTACTTCATACTGAATTTATTGCAATTACTTAGGACCGGTTTGGTTTGTACTTTGTAGGAATAGCCATTCCCTTTCCCTCCTTTGCGAATGAAATCCCAATTCTCAATCCAGCTTATTCCAATTCCTGTCTGAATCAAACAGAATATGAGAATAGACCTTTCAGATTCCGATTCCAACTGTGAGCCAAATGCCTCGGTGAAAATATGATTTTTATTGAGAGGCCAATCACAATTTCAGGCAGCAAAATGGTTATATTCAAAGATCAAATCAAACAACTAAAATGTAGGAAGAATATGCAGCAATATTCAATCATAAGTTGGGATTAATTGTAAGGGGGAAAAGTGAAGCAATATGTTGAAATTTTCTCATTTTTCAAGTTCTGATCAAGCTCTGTAAGTGGTAGACATGGTTTGTGCTGTTTCGTGGATTTCAGATTAAACTAGAAAAATAAGCTTTTCACATGATTAGTTTATAATGCTGTTTTTGGATGCTGAGGAAGCTAACTGGAAAATTTTCAAATGTGGCGTTTGGCGTGGCTGCCTGCCGCCATTTTTGCTGTTGCTGTGTGCATTGTTCAGCAATGCAACATCGTAAAGGCCGTGACATTAGAAGCCTGCTTGATAAAACAAGCTGATTAACGGTTATGATTTATAATTTAATAATAGAGTAGCAATTAGGATGTGACATCACTTTAAATGGATTTGGCTGAAAATAGGCCATTACCCAATGGACCGGGTCCGACCCAGACCAATTCGGTCAGTTCTGGTTCTAAGACCTGGTACCAATAGGTTGGTTCTGGTTTCTGATATGTTGATCACTATCAGTTCAGAACCAGTTCTACTTACTCCTGAACCGACTCAGACCCAATTATCCCGAGAACCGATCGATCCTATAGGGTCTGGATCGGTTCTGGGTGCTTAATATTTCTTGTCGGATTGGTTCCGGCTCCACCTGAACCTCAACCCAGACCCAACCCATTGACAGCCCTAAATGGGTGAACTCGAACCCATGTTCTCATGTCTGTTATCCATTTGACCAGAATCTCTATCTAAATATTGTATTCTTTATGCAATACAACAATGAAAAAAAAGGGACCAGATCAAACACTGCAAAGGATGATAAGATGTAAAGGAACCCACACGACTACACGCTTACGCAATGTTCTTCTTCAAGAAAAGAACGAGACAATAAAAATAAAATAAAGCAAGAGTGCAAGAGAAAGTATCTTTGTACACCCAAAGCATTCCCCATGAAATAGAAAAGCAGAGAACCAACAAACATGCATATTAGACATAGTATACTTTATTTCATACCATACCCTAATTATTCCATCGCCACTCAAAATGGTTTTAGGTAAGTTCCTCCTTACGTACTCACCACGCCCACAAACAATGACCAAGACGATATACAATTTGAAGTACCTTTATTCTCGCATATCTCTATGCCAAATGACACGAATGCTCCTTGTCACTACCAGATACATCCTCTAATTAAATAGTGAAGTGAAAAAGATAGAAGAAAATGAAAAAGAAAGACAAGTAGAAAACCCAGGTCATATCTTTCACCATTAAGCATTTCCGCATCTGCATGACCAATTGACCACCAAATTATTCGATACACTAATTTGCCTTCAGTACCAAATATAGACCACCAAGTGACAAAAACAGCATATTTGCAGTGTTTTCTCAAAACATAAGATATTAGCCTCTATTTCTTAGCCATGGAGACATGGGCAACCTCAGTGTGGAGTTCAGAACCCAAATGTAGATTTCGACAAGTTACTTCAAATTATATCAAAAACAACTAGGAACCTATGAAAAGCTACAAATCTCCAAAGTATTATCGTTTTTTTTAGTTCAATTGAAGGAACAAAATTACAACTATTATCAAGGATGAATAAATCCTCTCAAACTAAGATGAGCAACCTAGACTGCTAGTCTGCTAATAAGCTTCCAAGATATTGCTACTCTATTCGAAGCAGGCCTGTCATTAAGCTTTCATAGGTCAGCTCCTGCTATCTCAGTACCCACTTTTGAAATCCATTCAAAAATTGAGATCTTCTCTTGTATCTTCATCCTTAACACATTAACAAAATCCTCTTGATTGTAGTTATTGATAAAAATAAGTAAATCCCATTAGTTGGTTGCATAACCAGGGATTATAAGGTAGGATATAACTAGAATCAAACGCAACATACTAAATGGAAATAAACCACCATGAGACATTGGGAAAGTAAGCTACTAAACGCTCCTCTGAACCTTAAACAAGAACAGATTGTTAGCATAAATAACCAAAAAAAAAAAAAAAGAAAAGAGAAGAAAAGGAAAGCCCCAATGCAAACAATTCCACATCTGCTATAGATGTATGCAAACATGAATTGCAAAAACAGTTAAAGGCAAGAAGAAAATATAAATGTTAAACAGGGAAAAGTCAAAATTGGAAAAGATTTTCCATACTCCAACCTTATTTCAGCTCCAAACAGACATGCACAGGCTCAACATTTGCTACTTGCGGAAGCATCTCAAGCTACAATATGTCATTAAAACCTGTCCTCTCGCATTCACAGTAATATCACATGCTAGGTTGTGGAGAAACAAGAGCAGGGCTATTGAATACAGTCCACAACAACTTAACACTGCCAGAAATATTTCCACCGTATTGATGCCATAAAATCAAAGTTCAGCGGAACTCACCTACAAGAGGACAAGCCCAAGCTCTGATGGTTTCAACGTATGCCTTATCCGATAATTATACAGATAATAGTGAAGTTGGCCATCACCAGGTCCAAATTTCAACTCCTTTAGGAAAGACGCATTTTGCATGATATCTAATGCATTGAAGACATCATAGTCCTTCCGTTTGGCCACAATAAGTGCATCATTCATCAACTGAAGCAATGGTGTCTGGGTAGATACATTATAGTATGAATAAGCAGCTTTCAAGGTTGAGTAGTTCTGGTTTCCAAGAATGGATGATGGAAGTGTGTAAAAGCTGCAAAAGTCCGTAACTTCATGAGTCTCAGGGCTCTCAACCAAATAGCTATCCACAACATTCTCAGTTGGAAGGAGCCAATGTTCCACGTCATTCTCATCAAAATCCGGTGCAACAACAAACAGGCTCAAGTAATTTCTGATTAGACGGGTAACTGCTGGAACATCACGCAGCTCCATTTTCCTAAAACCTGGAGTGACTGTTGATTCTGGTAATTTATAGAGCTTTATTGTTCGGCTTATTGTCATCCTTGCACCAAGTCTGGAGAAACCAACATCGATAAGCTTCTTTGGGTTTAGTGATCTGTGCCAATATTGGCAAGTTGATATAGGTGTTGGAAGAACAACTCCAGCAGTATAAGCCGCCTGCCAAATATTCTCCAAATGAACCCTCCTGGTAATCTCCTTAATCATGACAGGTGCAAGCCTCTTTGATCTGAGCTTCTTATGAACGCATAGGAAATTAATCTCTGCCATGTTAACAACCTCATCACGGACTCTGATCTTTGCAGGAACACCCGTAATAAAGGCAACAAGTTTCTTTGAGACTTTTACACGGACACCAATGTGCCAGCTCTTGAAGTAGCCAGGAGGACGAAGTGCCCAGCGAAGAAACTCCTTGGAGTAATTGAATCTGAACATGTTCTCATCATCTTCAACGTAATTATTAGTGAGGAGATTGTATATCTCGGTGCAAGTATCTTCATCGTCAATGTCGCAAGTGGTCCATTCATAGAGACTGGGAAGATTGTAAGGTTCTTGTTTGACTTCGGATAAGGGTGTCGGAGGTTCAATTGGACCTTCAGGTAAGCTCGTATCCCCGACATCTTTAAATTGCCCGACAGGTTGGGTTTCCCAAAACTTATGCTTCTTCCCTAAAGAAAGCGAATCCTGAACTCTTCGGGCTATGGTCTCAATTGAACTATCGTTCCCAAGAGATGAATTGGCATCGGGATCGGGCTTTGGGTTTTCGCTGGGGTAATCATGTGACGAATTGCTATCAGCCATTGCAATAATCTATTGAAATACTGCACTCTGTAAATAGACAGATTAACATTAAATCTTACTTTGTCAAATCGGATCTAAGATGACCACTGTTTGAAGAAAATGAAAATTCAAAGAACAGAAATGAATGATAAACAAATATTCAATTTTTTTTCCTATTGAAGGTTGTAATGATCAGGTGAAACCCTGTATATTCCTTGGCATGCAACTATTTCAAAGGCAAAAGCAAAGAAATGAATGCTTCGAACTAGAATCCAAATCCTGCTGTTTAGCTTAAAACTGTAATGATCAATGAAATTGGCAGACAACTGCAAGAAGAAGGGGGGACTTACGAGTTCTGAGATAAGCTTGGATTATTAGCTCCTCTGCACCAAAATTTTCTTTTTCCTACCTTTGTTTTAACATTCCCTTTATGAATGCAAATCCGCGTATCTAGGCTACGTTAGAGCTCCGCGAATTATAAGGCTTGGTTTGGGGAAGGGAATCTAGGGTTTTATGGGCTGAAAGCAATGAGGGAGCTCGAAGAGACCGAAATAGGCTTTGGGAGAAATGAAAGCCGTCGGGGCCCGGGTATTTCTGTATTAACCTTTCTACGTCCGGGTATTTAGTGAGCTTCACTAATAGCGTCTATTGGAATGGTTGATGTTGAATTGCTGGCAGTCCTGACCTGCTGATTCACAAGTGTGCGAACGTGTGTTCCCTCGTGATTGGTCATATAGCCGGGTTCGCACACTTGTGACAGACGTAAATCGAGAAATAACGGTGTCATGTTCACTTCAATTGCCGTTTCCCATAAATAACAGTATCACCTAGGCACCAAGCCGCCAATTCAGGGGGTGTTCTATTCTACAACCTAACAAAATGAGTCACAACTCACAAGTCACGACCAAGGGGTGCTGGCTGCGGTTACTCGCGGTCGGACTGGGCTCCGTGCCTACCTGCATGACGCCTTTTGGAGTCTTCGGTGGATTGGCCGTGGTAGGTAGGTGTCTGCATAGCATGGCGAGTGGCTTGGGGGTGCCCGGGGGGGGGGGGGGGGGGGGGGGGGGGTGTTGGTTGTTATAACATCTCCATCATGGTGAAGATGCGGCTAGGAACTATGCGGGGTCGACCTGGTGTTGGGGCTCCTAAGACAGAGAGTTGCAGTGAGTGGGATTCGTAAGTGTGTTGGTTGTCATAACATCTCTATCATGGTGAGGATATAGTCAACTTTTTTACTGCATGGCTAGGAACTATGCGGGGTCGACTGTTGTCTGATGTTAGGGCTCCTAAGACAAAGAGTTGCAAAGTGAGCGGGATCTCTAAGATGGGGAATGGGCTCTAGAGAGATCGAATGTGTTCTTAGGCATTGTTGTTTTTAGTGTGCGAAAAGGGATTTGAGAAATGACTTTTTGTACGTATCCCATAGATTGCGCCAATATGATGTTATTCGATCTAAGGTGTTTCGAATTGATGACACAGTTAGATAGTCCTGCCAACCGGACGAGGTTGAGGTGGAAGGACGAAGCCACACATTGAGAATTGCAACCAGGAGAATGGTCAAAGGCCCAAGGAGTTGTTCCCTGGGTAGGTACTCCGATGCTTAAGTTAGTAGGATCGATAAGGATATGGTCGGGTTGAGAATGTTGAAATAGTGTTGATCCAGGCCAAAGAGAGTGCAAAGAGGTATTCAAAGAGTGCAGTTTGAAAAGCCCCTTACCTCAAACAAGAAATACCTATTTATAATTGGGCGTCCGTGTCCTAGATAGTTAGGGTTTCAAGGTTGTTGAGATGAGGGTGTTTGCAAAGGTCTTCGGGATGTTTCCTCTTCCTCAACAAAGTTCGCTTCCTTATCTGTGTAAGATACTCTTTTTTAGGTGACGTTCAATAGTGTGTAAATATCATGGACATGATCATGACCGTTTTGGTCCTGTCTATGGTAAGATATGGTGTTCTACTGTGTGGACAGTCCTCGTCAACAAAATAGCATGGATAGGGATAGGCCACACCCCAATTTATCGTCCACAATATTTTCTCGTTGATGGTCCACACTATGGTGTGGATGGATTATGGTGTCTACACCCGCGTTACATTGGTCCAATTACTCTCATTTTATTTAATCTTTTAATAAATTTTAAATTTTAAAATTTTAATACTTTACCAATAAAATAATAATTTTTAATGTTAATTCTAGCACAAGTCCGGTGATTCTCCTTCTCAACTATTTTTTTCATTATTTAAATATTATTTTTAATATATCAATAAAATAATATTTAAAATATTAATTTTTATTTTTTTAATGTTTGAAATAATATTTTTTAATTGTTTAAAAATATGCAATTGTTGTTTACATATTGATGCCTTTTTTTCAATTTATTTACCATATAAAATGCAAAAATTAGGCATTTATGATCGATTGTGTAGATCTTCCATAAAATGCATATGATATACATGGAATGTGGTGTGGATTGGTCCAAACCACACCTACAGAACGCCATCATGGATGTGGACTGGACTGGTCTACACAATCTACCCACAGTTCAAAATAGCTATGGACTGTGGTGTGGTGTGGATTGATCCCTACCACAGGGTGTGGTGTGGACTGGTCCACTCCCAACAATTTCTCATCCACACTATAAAACACCCCTTCAGACGATGTTCAATTTGGTGTTAATCATGTGAATGAGACCGTTTCGGTTTGGTCCACGGGATGAACACTTATTCAACTGGTTGTGGACAGGATCAGTCCTTGCTATATTGTGGATCGATCCCATCCACACCCCAACTTAGCGGTAACAGCAAAAACTTGTGGTTAGGGCTCGTCCACAGTCTATTCTCTAATCCCCTGCTTCACACTCTACCTGAAAGGCTGAAACCCTATTGTGTCTGCTTCACATTTTACTATTGGAGGTCTCCACTGCCTATTGAAGCTCTCCACCGCTACAACTCTCCTCCATCGGTCCACCTGTCGATATAAGTTTATCTCTCTTTCCCTCTATCTCTATCTCTGTTTAGCCGATCGTTATATTTGTTTTCTCTATTGTGCAAACAGTGTTTCCCTTCGAAAATCCTTGTACTGTTTTTCCCTTTTGATGTTATGCTCGTCTTACAACTAGTACAGGAATCAATGGATTATTAGTTTGCATAAATCGTTTAATGCTTAGTCTTGCAAAAATTTGTTTTATTAATTGTTTAGATATTATTTTTTAATATTTTTGTCAATAAAATATTAATTATTTTACTTAATTTTGTAATGTTTCATCAATAAACTAATATTTTTAAATATTTAAAATATATATTTTTAATTTTTTATTATTTTACTATTGTTTTTATAAAAATTAATATTTATTGGTTAACATTAATTCATTGATGCATTTTCAATATATTTATCATATAAAATGAAAAAATTAGATATTTATGATTCATAAAATGTAAACGAGATACATGAAATCATAAAGTGTGGTATGGACACCACGCCTACATAACGTCATTGTAGGTGTGGACTGGTCCAGTCTATTCAGTTTGTCCATAGTTCAAAACATCTGTGGACTATGGTGTGGTGTGGATTGGTCCTTACCACAGTGTCATGGGGGTAGTTCTACAGCGGAAGAAACCCGTGCGGCGTCCTAGCCAAGGCGGGCCAGGACAAGCCTTTATACGCATAGAGGCTAGGAGTTGCCCGATGGGATGGCTCCACCAAAGTCAGTAGCATTGGATCATGACCTCAAGTCCAATGGTCGGGGCACTCTCCTGACTCAGACCGATCCATGGGAGGTGCCGCTTACGTGCTAAAGGGGGACAACCATAATGCAAGGCGACCATGCGCCGATGAGGTGACTTGGCACCGATGTGATGGGTCTCTTGTATGCCGATGATGACAGGCACCTGCGTGCCATGATGATAGGTAACCGCTTGGGCCGGAACACACCCGTGCGCTAGAGGCAATGGGATAGCTCAACCAACTTGGGCAAGGGGCTGGCGAGGTGAAGGGTCATGCTTGATCCAGTCCCGCATGCCAAGCCTCCCTTGAGTATCGGTAGCGTAGTGCCGGTCCAACACTGTCCCATGAGCAAGTGTGCCCCATGAGGAACCCTGGTAGCCATGCTAGCCATTAACCAGGACCGCCCCGCAAGGGTATGAAGGTCTAGGAGTGCCAAGGTTAGGCACCCAAGGAGGTCGACCACCCCTCCTCAAAGAGTACGTTAAGCTTCTAGTGGTCTGCCTGAAGATGACATCAATTCTCCCAAAAATCTTACAGGCAAAAATGACAGGCATGCCCCTAACGTAAGCCTGCCAAGCATAGGCAAGGCTAAGCCTGTGTCAGACCGTCACAGGCTCCCCCACTCAATCCATTATCGACCTCGACAATGGTCTTCACGTGAATGTGCATCTATGTCCCACGCCATCCACTTCTCCACCAGTTCCTGGGCTCACTTGGTCAACCCAGGTCTTGCCTATGTTGGTGTCCATTTATGGGGACGAAACCATTTCACCATGCCGCCCTACCTAGACTTCACCCCTCCAATGTTGAGGTTACTCAAACCGCACAATGGCTATGCTGTTGAATTGTGAAAGAAGGGTCCTCGGAGAGATGTGTGTGGTGCTTCGAGGAGGTCCACCCCATGTATCGTCTTACATCAAGGCTCAACCGTCTTCTTGGTAGCTTTTCAATGATGCTATCGAACACGCTAATAGGTCTACTCCTCATGTTGGCGATGACCTGGGTACCCTTTCACCATGCTGGCCTGCAGACTTCACCTCGCCCTGTGCGGGTTACTCAAACCTAGCCATGACTTATGCTCTCTTGGCCCTTGAAACTACGCTTCACCTCGCCGACTCGGGCTACATCTTCACTCCGAGGGGGCCCCACTACTGCTGCCTCAAGGAGACCTGACCGCAATCTGTGCGAGTGTGGCAACTTTTACCCATGAGTTGTCGAACATGCACTCGCCTTGTGATGAGCTTCCGCTGCTGCAAGTGTTCAACCTGAAAACTGAGCATGTCCACCTGAAACTTTGCCGGTGTAGGGCCGCCATGCTCCAACGGCCAGCGTAACCACATTCCTAGCAAGGTCCACGCATCTGCCCCCCATGAGGACAACCACCAATGCGTTTGCACCCGCAAGGGAAGATGTTTTAGGGTCATTGGAATGGGAACGTGAACATTGAATGGCCTCTTGTTAGGCCTGATAAACAATCTGCTCGGGCAGTGTACCCACATTCCTATCAAGGCTCACGCGTCTGCCCCCGCAAGGAAAGCTGTTTTAGTGTCATTGGAGTGGGGACACAAACAACGAAATGGCCTCTTGCCAGGCTTGATCTGAATTCTGCTTGATCCTGGGTGGAAGTGCCTAGGGACCGCACCCCACAAAATGCTGCTTGTCGAAATGACCGCTTCAACTGGCTTTGGGGCTAATCTGTTGAAAACCAACTGCGACTGCAATTGACCAACTTGCTCTTATACCAGCTGTCACGGGGGTAGTTCTACAACGGAAGAAACCCGTGCGGTGTCCTGGCCAAGGTAGGCTAGGACAAGCCTTTATACGCATAGAGGCTAGGAGTTACCCGATGGGATGGCTCCACCAATGCCAGTAGCACTGGATCATGACCTCAAGTCCAATGGCCGGAGCACTCTCCTGGCTCAAACCGGTCCATGGGAGGCGCCGCTTACGTGCTAAAGGGGGACAACCATGATGCAAGGCGACCATGCGCCGATGAGGTGACTTGGCACCGATGCGATGGGTCTTTTGTATGCCGATGATGACAGGCACCTGTGTGCCATGATGATAGGTAACCGCTTGGGCCGGAACACACTCGTGCGCTAGAGGCAACGGGATAGCTCAATCAACTTGGGCAAGGGGCTGGCGAGGTGAAGGGTCATGCTCGATCCAGTCCCGCATGCCAAGCCTCCCTTGAGTATCAGTAGCGTAGTGCCAGTCCAACACTGTCCCCATGAGCAAGTGTGCGCCCATGAGGAACCCTGGTAGCCATGCTAACCGTTAACCAGGGCCGCCCCGCAAGGGGATGAAGGTCTAGGAGTGCCAAGGTTAGGCACCCAAGGAGGTCGACCACCCCTCCTCAAAGAGTATGTTAAGCTCCTGGTGGTCTGCCTGAAGATGACATCAGTTCTCTCAAAAATCTTATTGGCGAAAATGACAGGCATGTCCCTAACGTAAGCTTGCCAAGCGTAGGCAAGGCTAAGCCTGTGTCAGACTGTCACAACAGAGTGTGGTGTGGACCAATCCACACCCACCAATTTCTCATCCACACTACAAAACACCCCCTTACTTGTGCTATTCCATTACATGTGATGTTGACGTGGTCTACGAGGGGGGCAACCACGGAGATAGCTACATGGCATCCTTGGCCAGTTCAACCATCACCCTAACATGAACAATGTATGCGTCTTTTTTTTCTATGAATTGGAGGTAGGGGTGATCATGGGCTAGGCCCAAGTTGGGCTTTGCACTTATGATAAGGGCTATAGCTTAGGCTGAGCCTGGGGTTTCAGGCCTGAAACATAAGCCCTAACCCAAGTCTATACGGGCCTGTGCAAGGCCGAGCTTGATTCTGGGCCAATGTCACTCGTATATAAAACATTACATATCTATATATTAAATGACACAACATCCATATCAACTTATTTTATACAATATATAATATAAAATATAAAATATTATATATAATATAAGTTATACATATTGTAATATTTATATATAAAATATATAATATAATGTAAAATAACATATATACATATGTATACATTATACACAAAATTTAAATTTAAATATATGCAAGTCAGGCCCGGTTTGAAGTATTAAGCCCAAACCCGGTCCTAAAATTTGCGGGCCTGATGTAGGCTTGAGCCCGGGCCGAGCTTGAACACAAAACCTAGGCTCAAGCCCAAAATTTTTGGGCTGGGCTGAAATGATCACCCCTAATTGGAGGTATTTTTTAAAAATTATTTATATATTTTTTCTAACAATTTTAATTATATATCTTTTACTTTTTTCATTTTCATTGTATATTTTTCTTTCGGACTCTTCTAAAGGAGATTTGGGATAATTTTCTTATTCGGGATTTCATTCTTTGTTCAGTTTATAAAATGAATTTCAATGCAAAATTAGCAAATATCTAAAATGAGTAGGGGATTTGCTCCTCACACATCTACCGTCCATTGGAATGAATAATAATTTATAAGTACGGGAGGTGTTTCCAATGCATGGTACGATGTGCGTGTGAGGCGCCTGTGTGAAGAGCCGATCCGATATTTCTAAGAGACAAAGCAAGGATTTTGGCCTTTTTTTCTTCATTGCGAAAAAAATAAACAATATCCATAATCCTTTTTTGCTTCATTGCGAAAAAAGAATTAATTATCTTTGGCCACGTGGTGATCTAAAGGATGATACGATCCTTCGGTTCAACACCTCATAACTCGGAAAACTGCGCCTCCTCTATCTCTTATTCTCTTTCCTCAGAAAAACAGAGGAAGACACGGAAAGAGTGAATGACTGTTGTCACACTCGATGATATCGTCTTCATTGTATACTCTGAAGCTAATGGCGACGGAGCTGAGGTTATGAAGCAGAGATAAGAACAATGATCATGATGGAGTGTCTTGGAACTCGAAACATTGCAGCAATGGCGGGTTATCCTTCCCCTGGACGGAGGTGTCGAGCAAGGAGACTAAATGGGAAACACTCGACTCGGCTTCATTGGTACCGTTCCCGTATACCAACTATACAAGCGAGGGCTGGTAATGGGAGTGAAAGCTGTGTGGTCGTTAAAGAAGATTTTGTTGACGAGGAAGATTATATCAAAGCTGGGGGTTCGGAGCTACTTTTTGTCCAAATGCAGCAGACCAAGCCCATGGACAAGCAGGCGAAGATCGCCGACAAGGTATATATGTTGCTATTTTTTTATTACTTAATTCAATTGCCATATATTTTCTATGTGGTCGAGTTTAGGGAGACTTACATAGCATATCAGTGGCATTTTTTAGAATCAAATAGTTTGCAGGTTTGTTCTTTGATCATTTTAAATTGGTCGAGCAAGAGGTTCTTTAACATTAACTACCGAGTGCCCTGAAGTTCCAAATGACTCACGAAGCAATCTTCTAGGTAATTATATGGCAGTTTACATCTATTAATCACTCGATACCAAACCACAGGGTTGCTGGACTAAAATTCATGTCCACTGTTTCTAGTGTTTTCATGCTTGTAAGTAGCTAGAGGGATAATAAATGTTTTCTCATGGGGATGGCGCCAAGGTGGTGAGGGTGGGGCCTTTACTTCTAGTTCTAGTCACCCATAATCCACTTATACACCTAGGAGGACTTGCATAACATACCAGTTGCATTTTTTAAAAGCAAATTGTTTGAAGGATTGTTCTTTGTTTATTTTAAATTGGTTGAGCAAGAGTTTCTTTAACTAATTACCGAGTCCTTTGGAGTTCCAAATGAATCGTGAAGCAATTTGGTAGGTAATTGTGTGGCAGTTTACATCTATTGATCATCCAATACCAAACGATTTGGTTGCCAGACTAAAAATGGCACGTATCTACTGTCCCTAGTGCTTTCATGCAAGTAGCTAGATGGATAATAAATGTTTTCTCATGGGGATGGTGCCATGGTGGTGATGGTGGGGCAGGCTTTTGCTTCTATTTCTGACGACCCTTAATCCACTTATACATGTATTGATTTTACCTTTGATCCCTTCTAAAATTCAAATGGTTTTGACATTTTATTTTCCTGATCTATTATCGTTAAATTAAGCAATTAGTTCATTTTCCTACCTATATTGGAAGCTTCTATTTATTTTTTCTGAAAAGAAATTAACCTTATGAAGCTTCTATTTATATGCTGCGAGTTGAGTGAAAAGGAATCTCCATGTCCTGATCAGATTTTTGATTCTCTTTCTGTCACTAGCATACTTTATATTAGGAACATAAAGAGAATCTCATCATCCTGTGATCCATATTGCCACAAGAGATATATTGCCTATTTTGAAGTTCCTCATTTAGTGGCTCCTCAAACCACAACCTACAAGATTATCCTAGCATTTAATTGAACCTAGATAACCATTCAAATTCAACCACATAATGGCAGTTCAGATTTTGGAATGCTCATGTGTAAAGGATGAAAGTTTGACAATGTAATAACCTGCATTCTATAACATTGGTACATTGAGTTTGTGTTGTAGTAGACTTGCGTTCTTACTATCATTGAAATTGATTTGAGTATCATAAACACATTCATGGATTCTCCTACAAACATCCTCAAGTGAATGGAAAAAAGAGTACCATGTACATATATTGAATAGTGAGCTCCACCATCCTTTACACAAATCAATGCCGGAAATCATTTTTTATTTTTCCGATCAACAATGCTCAAAATCTTTTTATCACACGCAACTAAGCCGATTTATGCTTGTACCAACTGTGTAGTTGCGCTAAATATTGGTTAAGGGTTGACAATATTAATTTTCATTTGAAGATGTTGAGAGATCTTTTGGGTCTAATTATATTGTCAATGCTGATATATGGTGGATTTTTTCTTTCTTTATTTTTCATTTTATTTTGCCTTTTTGATGTTTTCATGTAAATTGAAGAGATGGATGTTTTATTGCAATACTCTTTCTCAATAATAAAAATTCTCTTCATTAAAAGGTTAATAGAGTACTTAATGCAACTCAACAGCTGGCACCATACTCCATCCAGCATAGGGGTGGTGGTGGTTACCTTGATACCCAACACACCTGGTCTAGTTAGTTGGGTTTGTGTGGACAAAAATTGGTGTCGAGCATAATTTCTTCGAACTTGGGCCCATAGATTTAAGACCCTTTAAGAACTGGGTCCATCACTGGAATTGGTTAGAAAATACTCATAAATATTTTAGCATATGAATGTTGAAATTTGTGTGGGGGAAGAGAGTAAATCCACTTTTTCCCTTTATCAATTTCCACAAACCTAATTATTTATGATCATTTGGTAGGCTTGGGTCTTGAACCACTTGTTTCATATCCAGGCCCGAACCCAGAAAGACCTCAAACTAGGGCCTTGGTCATGGTTCTCAAAGTGCCAAGATGAGGATAATAATTATCAATAATCTTCATATAACATATAAATTTCATATAAAAACATAGAGAATCAACATATTTTTTGATTGGTAATAGGTAAATTTTATTGATTTGAAAAAGGAATTGGATATATTTAAAAGAATGATAGTGTTAGGTACCCCAATCACCCCATAATGGTGACTTGTTATCTTTTTCTACACCCCCCTAAACTGTTTGGAATCATGTTACAATTAAGATCCATCATAAAAAATTCAACATATTCATGATTGGACAAAAATTTAAGTTCTTCATTGCTTATTGTTCAACTTTTAAGTCTTCAAGGGTTCAAGACAGCATAAGCTAACATGCATGTTGTTTGAACCCTAACAAATATGAAAACAATAAAAGGAAACTAGTATTTAAACCCACAAAATTAATAATATAGTTTAATAATGTCTAGTTTATTATTATAATCTTAAAAAATAAAAATAAAAATATTTTATAGTGCCTTGTAGGCACTTAAGCGTGATGATCCTCCATAGGTGCCTTGTTGCCTAGGCGACACTTTGACAACTATGGTCTGGGTATGAACACTGCAATCTATCAAAGTTATAATTTGCTTGTCTATTTTATGCAAGTTGCTAATATAGACATCATCTCAGGCATACTGACTTGTCTCTGAGGAGGATCAATTTCTGAAAATTGTTTCTTGTTCATATGCCATTGAGTTCAATACGGTGTTATGACCAAGTTTTCATAGTTTATTTTGTTCACAACTCTTTTTTTTTTTCTGAATAGATTGTTTAAAACTCCCACTTTTCTTGATAGAGTAAAGAAATCATACTGATTGCATGTACTAGTTCTGACTTTTGAGCTATGGAAGTGATGGTTAGAAACAGTTGGCAACCCAAGATATTCAGTAATAGGGTGTTCACCAACTATGGAAGTGATGTTTTTATGGTTCATTCTGGTCCCTTTAGAATAGGTAATTCTACTAGTTCTGACTTTTGAGCTTTAACTGGATACTCAGATCTATGTGGCGGACTCCCTAGCTAGAGGGGTTGTTCAAAGTTAAAACTTGTATTGGGGATCTAACATCTAGGATAGTAGTTGAGTTTTTGGGTTGTGTGATGGTTTGTTAATAGGGAGACAAACCATATAGGATAGTAGAAAGTGAGTTTTCATTTTCTATTTTCTTATGTCTTTTTAAGATGGTATTACTGTTACACTTCTACTATGCACCTGCATTCTTCTTCTTCTTCTTCTTCTTCTTCTCATTACTTCAATAACATCCCTGATTACTTATCCATGATGCAGTTGCCATCAATAACTGTTGGAGAGTCTATACTTGATTTGGTAGTGATTGGTTGTGGTCCGGCTGGCCTCTCTTTGGCTGCAGAATCGGCTAAGTTAGGCTTAAAAGTTGGCCTCGTTGGACCAGATCTTCCTTTTACGAATAATTATGGTGTGTGGGAGGACGAATTTAAAGGTATTGCTTTTATTTCTTTGGGAAATCGTCATATAGATTTTTAAATGCATTTCTTATTTGTGATCACTGTGATTCTTTAATTCTTTTATTGCAAACTAGGGGCATTATAAGCAGCTAAAGTTCATTATAATTTAATATTTGAGAGCTTATGATGTGAATCCTTTTCTTGTTTCCATGATTTTGCAATACAAGGATTGCCCTCCTCATGCTTGTCACTTCAATTATTGAAGTTTCTCTACATCAATCTTAAGAACTCATAGTTTGTTGCTCTTCTTCCTATTTCTTCCTTTAAATTATTGAATGATGTGGCCACCATTACTTATGTCTATTCAGGGAGCCAGTAGTAAATAAATTTTTGGTGGTGCCTAATAATGTGGATGACATTTGATGAGAATTGTGGTACCTAGATATACATGGTGGAAAATAGGTTATTTTCCCCTCTTTTGCGTTTAATTTCTAATTTCAATACCTTTTTAACTTGAAGGTAAAATATGATTTTTTTTGAAATTATAATTTATAATTTCAATACTTAAAAAAAATATGAGATATACAATGCGTAAATTGTGTTAGATCTCTCCATTCAGTGGGGCAATGCTAAAGAAGCCTTCAGTAGTGCCCAAGTAGAGAGTTTTGATGAGAACCACTGCAGTTATGAACCCAAATATGAAATGACTGAAGTGTGCCAACTTTTTTCCTTGGGAACTTTGTTTCACTAAACCAGTAGCCTTTGATTTTTTAACATCCCAGTCTCTCTCTAGAAAAGGCCCTTATATAAATTTACCGAGGTTTTTTCTTTGGATAAATTGGAAGTTTTAACAAAATACCCTATTGTTATGACAATAGTTACCAAATTAATGGTTACATTTAGCCACTTGCATACCTCCTCAGCTGCACTCAAATAATTTCTTAGTTCTTGTCTATTCTTGAGCAAGATTTTACTTGATATAAAAAACCCACACTTTGACTTTTGTTTTTCTTTTTTGAGAAAAGGTGCACATTAGGGGAATCCCGCAGTAAGAACTATGAGTTATTAATTACAAAAAGGTCAGCGATTGAGAAATTAGATGCTGTTGCCCAAGAGAACCTTTGCTGGCATGCTGTGTATTACTTCATCTATTTGGGAGAATATGCCTTAAAAAATTCTTCTATTCTTCTCCATCCAAATAGTCCAAAACACGGTTGCTGGTATCATACCCCAAATTAATTTGCCATTATTGGAGAGGCCTTCAATGAACCAGCTGTTAAGGAAACTGGAAACTGTGCTAGGAAAAACCCGGTTCAACTGGAGGTTGACCATCAAATGACTCCAGATAAGTCTGCTCACTGGGCAGTGCAAAAAGAGATGGTCTGCAGTCTTCTGAGCAGCATTGCACAGAGGGCAATTAGGGGAGGTGAGAGAGATACTTCTCCTACTTAGCTTATCTTTGGTAAGGCTTTTCCCTAGGGCTGCTGTCCACACAAGAAAGGCAACCTTTGAAGGCATTTTTTGAGTTTTTGTGCCCAAACAGCTCTGTAGGGGAAATAATGGTTACCCAAGCTTAAGTGTTGCGTCATTGATTTGACTGCAAAATTCCCTTTCTTATCCCACTTCCAAATTCTGCTATCCTCCTCAGAGTCATTTCGCTGAAATTTCTGGAGATGGAGGAGCATGTCCTCAAGATTCTCAATTTCCCAATTAAAGAGGTTCCTTCTAAAAATGGGAGACCGGGTACCAGAATTTCCCTAAACAAAGAAATAATCAGCCACAGTTGCCTCTTTGTTGATGGCAACATTGAAAAGACTAGGGTAAGAATCAGCCAAGGTCCTTGAACCACACCAAGAGTCCAACCAAAATCTCAACCAAGACCCGTTGCCCAACTTATAGTAACTCCTTCTAAGAATTTTTGACATATTTAATTGACTTTGCTCTACCCAATCCTTCACTTCGCTCAAGCTGAAACTAATTACACATGATCAGATGTTAGGTTTCCCATGACATTGCTATTAATTTGAGTTCACTGTTCCATGCTATAGGCTATTTTTGTTAAGTGATCTGAGCTGACAAGACATTACCTGATCTCAATTATTTTTCATTAACAGATCAAACACAATTTTTTAAAGATATGTACAGGGGAAAGAAGATAAAAGGCTGAAACCAGCCTGCATCACCCATCAGGCATAAGAACCATCAAATTCCAACAAAACCACCTACTTCCCTGGTGAAGGCCCCAAGTAAAAGTCCATTCTGTTGGTTCCCTCTAGCAAGGGAGACATCTGATCCCAAACATTATATAATAGTTATGTGCACCCAACAAGAGTTTCAACTTGGTTGACTTGGATCAGGGTTAGGGCCAATCCTAACTTGACCAAAGTCACCAAATCTCATTACCAATTCAAATTCATCCACCTAAACCAATCCTGAGGGGTTTATTCCTTAACAAAGCATAGTACAAGATTGTTTAAGTTTGGTTGGATTTGCAAGCTCTTTGGCTTGGTTAGGGTGTCACATAAAAGAAAAGACATAATATTGAGCTATAAGGTTTGGAACTCTAGTCTTCTAAATGGCTAAGCAATACTCTGTTCACTAAGGGGCCATTTGATAATGACTTAAGTGATCAATTGAATGACTTATTGTTTTGTCTTTTAGCAGATAAAATAATTAAATAATGAAATAGTAGAAGGTATATTAATCAGCCCAACTTGAGCTTCAGCTTCTAAGGAGCTCACAACCTCTTAAGAAAAGTCAATAATTCATTTAGTTTGGCCACTTCAGCTGTTTTCAAATGGTTCCTTAAACAAATACTTATCATATATACAGGAGTGGCTTGTGTATCCCTCTACAAGAGTAATAGGACATAAAATTTTGGACTGGGGCCCTTGTAACTTATCACAATACTGTGTGCTTAGAAGATCGGGATCCATCATTAAATGGGTTCTATCCATGAAAATGCCCACACCAGTAAACAATTTGATCAAGGCATCATATCTATGTATTGTTCCCAAACCTTTGTAAGAATTGTTATAGAACTCTTTTTATTTCAGACTATGTTTCCAATGCTCACCTTTTTGCTTCTCATTGCAAGTTTATATCATTACTTTAATCTATTCCCATTTCCAAGACTGTACAGGAAGCCCTTACCTCCCCATGGTGGCGGCAAGCCATGGAAGAACTCTCTGCTCTACAACATAATCACACGTGGGAACTCACCACTCTTCCTCCTGGTAAGCACACTGCTGGGTGTAAATGGGTCTATATAGTGAAGTATCTTCCTGATGGCAGTGTGAAACGATTGAAGGCAAGATTAGTGGCCAAGGGCTATTCTCAGTTATATGGTGTGGACTATATGGAGACATTCTCTCCTGTGGCTAAAATTGGTTCAATTCGGGTGTTGATTTCGTTAGTTGCTATGTATGATTGGCCTTTCGTACAACTTTACATGAAAAATGCTTTCCTACATGGTGATCTTGTTGAGGAGGTGTATATGGAGCAACCACCAGGGTTTGTTGTTCAGGGGGAGACTGGTAAGATGTGTAGGCTCAAAAAGGCAATCTATAGACTGAAACAATCTCCACGTGCATGGTTTGGCAGGTTCAGTGAAGTGGTGAAGGCCTTTGGGATGAAACTGTGTCAGGTTGATCATTTTGTGTTTAGCTATAACTCAAAGGATGGAAAAATCTTGCTAATCGTGTATGTGGATGATATTGTCACAACTGGAAGTGACAACAATGGAATTGATAGGCCGAAGAAATTCTTACAGGACCACTTCAATACGAAAGATTTGGGGAAGCTGAAGTATTTCCTAAGAATAGAGGTTGCGAGGTCAAAACAGGGGATCAACCTATGTTAGAGAAAATATGTTCTTGATCTACTTGAAGAAACAAGGTTGTTAGGTGCTAAACCAGCAGAGACTCCTATAAAACTCAATGCCAAGTTGAGTGTGGATGCAGGTGAAGAGTTTGATGATCCTGGAAGATACAGAAGGTCGGTGGGAAAGTTGAACTACCTGACTATTACCGGACCAGATATATCATTTGCTGTGTGTGGTGAGTCAGTTTATGCAATTTCCCCGGGTTCCTCACTGGGAAGCTGTTCTAAGAATCGTTAAGTACCTAAAGGGTGCTCCAGGTCGTGGTTTGTTATACCAAAATGGAGGAACTCTTGAGATAGTAGGGTACATAGATGCTGACTGGGCTAGGTCTATATCAGACAGGAGACCAACCGTAGGGTATTGTACATTTCTGGGTGGCAATCTTGTAACTTGGAAGAGCAAGAAAGGGAAAAAAATACATCAAGAATCCCAAACATATGGTCCGAGGCTCTGGAGTCAATGATCCAAGGTGAGGCTTTGGAAGCTAAGCAAGTCATACTTGAATGGGCAAGTGTAGCGGTGTTCTACTGAGATGTTTGAAGGAACTACTCATATATTGCACGTGGTACACTCACCATTTCCTACCCAGAAGCACAAGCAGATGTGGAGGGGGTTGGGTCAGTTTGCTGGCTTTCAGTAATTGTGCTACTACTCTTAGATGTAGCATGGTGAGCCCAAGTGTTGGGTGGACTACGCAAATTATAGCAGAAATTAACTGTGTGCCCCTCTAAGCCACAATGTGTACACTTTCTCTGAGCATTGCTCCTTCCTTTTTCCATGGCCTCCCCCTAACTCTCGGCCTCCAGTCCGTCCACTAGCCCGGTTAAACATGTGTCCACCACGGTTGCTTGGAGGTCCACTGCTGCCACCACCACTTCTACTTCCACGACTACTCCCTTTAGTCACTACCAAACTAGATCTATCAGAGAAGGAAGAATGTTCTACTGGCTCAATGGATGTCCTCTTAAGACGGGCAAAAACTTCTTCAAGTGAGGGGAGAGCGGATCCCCCCAATATCTGTGCTTTGACTGGTTCATACTTAGCCTTCAAGCCCACAAGAAACCTAGTCACATCAAGCTGTTCACGTTGTTGTTGCTGTTGCTGGATTTGGACATCTGATGTTAGAGGGTGATACACATTGAGCTCATTGCGGATGTTCCTAAAACTTGCATAGTACTCTTCTAAGCTTTGACTCCCTTGCTTCAAATTGGTGTACTCTTGGTACAACTGGTATACCCTAGTTGTGTTGCCTTGTCCAGAGTACAACTTCTTAGCATGATCCCAGATTTTTTTGGCTGTATCTAGGAACATGAAGTTCACACTAATCTTTGGTTCCATGCTGTTCCAAAGCCACGTCATTATCTGTGTATCTTCTTGTTCCCAGTCACTGAACCCAGGGGAATTAGAGGGAGGTTTCTCCTTTCTCACATGTTTCACTTTCCTCTTGGCCTTCAAGAACACCTCCACGGATTTTGCTCATGGAACATAATTCTCACAATTCAACTTGATGGATGTCATTTGAACACTTAGATAATCTGGAGAAGGCATGATGCCTGTTTTGTTGTCATTTCCATTTGCAAATGAAGCCATCTTAATTATTTCACCTTCAAATATACACCACAACCTCACACACTTCACGGGACTTATCTCACTTATGATACCACCAACTCCAACTTCTTCAACTGCACATTACACACTACACACTAAGGCTGAAATTATTCAGTCAACACATCAAACACCTTGACTGCACACTGTAGGACCATTTGCCATCAACACGCCAAGGTTGAAATCACTCAGTCATTTCATCGAACACATGTTCTTCATACTGTAGAACTGATTACACGCAAGATCTAGGATTTCACTTTTAAGCATTTAGAATCATAGATATGTCAGCCACCACGGCACAACCACCACCACCCCACTACTGTCGTGAACTTCAGCAGTCTATGACTCTTCTTTCAGTACACATATGAGCAAGGAAAAAAAAAACATGACTGATATGCGTATTAGTCTCACCAAGCTCCACAACAACTAACTTTTGAAGCACAAAATAGCATTCACAGTCCATTATTTGAGCACACGACAATAGTGTTCATACCTGTCTACGTTCAACCCTCTTCGTACATTGAATAGAGGGTCTAGTGTACCACTTCAACGACCACCACAGCACCGGCCAGAGGCATTCTCACCTCCAGGTCCTCAAAACGACAACTCCTTTTTTTAGCCCTTTATCGAATCTCCAATCAGGTCAGCTGAAGGATGAAAATTACTGTGAAGCTGGCGGCGAACCCAGGAAGAGGACAGCAACAAGAAGAGGGAACATGAGACCTTATTGCTTTAATACCATGTGAGTAAACCCTAGTAGATTCTAGGTCAAAGTATAGAAGAAGAAAGAAGAAAGAAAAGAGAAAGAAGAAGAAGAATATTTGGCCAAACTAGAAGAGAGAATGTAAAAAATCATCTCTCCTAGCCGACCCACTTGAATTTATTCAAAAAACTTAGAGTTACAAGAAGGACTATTTTGTCCCTCATAGAAGATGGGACACATAACTTAAACTCAGATACAATAGACCTTTCTCTTTCAAGAAGATAAACCAGAATGACCAAAATACCCCTGATTCGAGCATTCTAGCAAGTACCGTATTCATTGTTAAATTGATCACTTCTTACTGGTTTTGTAGATGGTCTTCTCTACACCTATCCACACCATCTTAGTCTACTTTCCCTCATTTTATCACCTATTAGAGCCACTCCTGGGTTCTTTTAAATAAATTAATTTATGATCCTATCCTCTCAAGTTTTTCTACTCATCCATCTCAACTTTTGCATATCCGCATACTCATCTTTTGGACGTATTGCTTCTTGATTGCCCAACACTACTCCATAAAAACTTTACTTGCCTCGTAGCTATTTTATAAATCTTCCTTTTAGCCTTAGTGGTATTCTTCTATCATGTAAGAGTCAGGATGCACCCTCTATTTTGCTTATCCTGCTCTAATTCTATGGTCAACATCCTCCTTGATCTCACCCTTGTTATGGATTATCGAGCCAAGGTAATGGAGGTGGTCAAATTGAGAAAAATCTTGGGATCCAATCCTAAGTGTACCCTGATTTGTATTCCTGTTATTGTTAAATTTACAAATTGCATATATTTTGTTTTTTAGTCCTACTTGTAGGTACATGTTGATCCACCCACCGTAATAGCACAAAAGGTGCTAAACTGATGCCACAAAGGTACCTGTGATGAGTTCAAGACTCGACACAAACCTGCGATGAGCTCTGAGCTTGCACAGGCTTACGATGAACTCAAAACCCAAAACGAACTTGTGATGAGCTCAGTGCCACCGTAGGCTCGCAATAGGCCCAAAGCCGCAATACCAAAGACAAACTCAGAGCCATCGTGAGCTTGCGATGAGCATAAAGCCATTGCGAGGCTGTGATGAGCTTAGATCCATCGCAAACGCGTGATGAGCTCACGACCACCGCGTATCAGCGGCGGGCAAAAGAACGTGACAAACGACCAATGTTACTCGTGATTAGGCGCCCAATAGGATTAAGAGAGACACGTGAGATTAGTATTGACGTCATCCGTATCACGTCAGTTTAGGAGACTCACAAAAGTAAGTAGCATACGCGCATTATGAGAATCCTCAGGTGAAAGGAAACCTCATCCTTAAGATATCTCATAAGGCCTGTGGCGAAACTCTAGCGGTGTTCCCTGACAACTGACATCGAATCAAAGATTCCCTTTCCTAGTGGGAATCAAACACTTTTAGCTCATTCCTTTCGGGGCCTTGAGATCTCTCCCTATAAAAGGAGGCCTGACTCGTAACGAGAATAACATTCGGTCAATCATAGCCTTTTGTCTACCCTTTGCCCTCAACATTTCTTCGTCCTTCAAGGAGACCCCCGTACGTAGCCTTACCACACCACTCACACTACTTATTTTAAAACCTCTTGTTTTTAAGATACATGTCCATAAATCTAAATCTAATGTTGCATTTAATCCTTATTTGGTTTCATAAATTAATACTATATCATTAACAAACAACACACACCATGGGATCTTCTCTCGAATATGTTTAGTCAGTTTCTTCCATGATAAATCCAAATTAATAAGGGCAAAGTGCTCTGCCTTGATAAAGTCCCATCATAATTGGAAACTCTGATGTCTCTCTAACAGTTGTTTTGACATTGCTTGTTGCACCCTTATACATGTCCTTAATTAATCCATGTACCTATTTGGCACTCCACTCTTTTTTAAATCCTATTATATTATCTCTCTAGGAACTCATCTTATGCTTTCTCCGGATCAATGAATACCATTTGAAGATATCTCTTCTTCATCTTTAAAGGTTTCTATTAGTCATATCAATAAAAAGGTAGCCTCCATGGTTGAATTCCCACCATGCAAATGTCTGCAATAAAAATGCATTTGTGCAATCATGTCTAAACCTGATTTTTAGCCCAATTAATCTCCACAGTGGGGCCCATCCAATGGTGGGTCTCCATCATCTGAATATGGAACAAGAGAAAAGTTATGGGGCCCTAGGTCATTTAAGGATATTGTAGCTTCATATTTGTGGAGATGTAGAGCAATAATTATTAATGTGGTCATCAATGCTGCATGTTTGTTTTAATGTTAGTTATGCTAGTTATGGCAGTTTATGTAGGCAGCAGGGGCATTAGTAAAACTTCACCATGTTTTTAGATTCCAAACATATAAATGTCTGAGTGGGGCGGCAATTCTAACCACCACACTCTTTCTCTAATTTCTCTCCTTCGTTTCTCTCTTCTTCTTCTTCTTTTCTTTATTAGACAAGTATATTTATAAAAAAAAAGGATATTGCAGCTTCATATCAACCTTTTGCTAAATAATATGGTAAAGCATTCATGTGGCAGTTTAATCCCAATGTGAAGTCTTAAAAGGTGAACAATCTAACTTAAAGATTTTGTTGGGTTGGTTGAACTTACATAATTTGAGCCTGGCTTGCATATGTATACCTAGCTTCATATTCATTTTTTTTCCTGAAATAGATAAATAAGTTTGAAAGTAAGGGGGTCATGGAAGATATATGTGCATTATAGCCATGGGTTCATACTTCATAGGTGCTATTATGTAAAATCAATGGACAGCTTTGTCAAGTATTTTCTCTCTCTTTAACTCCTATATTCTTTATTTATCCATTGTGACTTTTAACCATGGGTTCCAACATTTAGCATGTTTTGTATGCAACTTTTTCTTTTCTTATTTTAATCCGGGGGAGGGCATATATGTTTACAAGGTTCTTCCTGTTTGCATCTTCTTACATGCATATCTTGATATGAAACTTATCATATCATTCTGTACAAATAGATTTTATGATATAATACAACTTCTTATGCAGTTCAAAAATTCCATACCTACTTTGACTCCATACTTCATCAAATGTAATTGTTACACCTTTCAGGTCTTGGGCTTGAAAAGTGCATTGAGCATGTTTGGAAAGACACCATTGTTTATCTTGATAGTGATGATCCAATTCTGATTGGCCGTGCGTATGGACGAGTTAGTCGTCATTTGTTACATGAAGAGTTATTGAAAAGGTAAAAGGAGGCTTGTTGGTCTTCTATTAACTCTCTTTACCAATTTCTTAATACTTGTAGTTCGAAGCCTTAATTGATATTAATGCCTATTAATCTCTCCTAGGTGTGTCGAGTCAGGTGTTTCATACCTTAATTCAAAGGTGGAAAGGATCATTGAAGCTACAGATGGCCATAGTCTTGTCATTTGTGAAAGAGATATTATTATTCCTTGCAGGTACATTGACATGCTCTTAATTTTTCCATTAAGTGTTGTCCTTAACAACTTAAAAGGTTTTACAGGTTTGCAACTGTTGCATCTGGAGCAGCTTCAGGGAAACTCTTGCAGTATGAGGTGGGGGGGCCCCGTGTTTCTGTGCAAACAGCATATGGGGTAGAAGTTGAGGTAAGATATTTACTAAAATATGTAAGAGGACTGTTCCATGTTTCTGCCCAAACAGGAGTACAAGACTTTATTGAAATCTATACTACCTATAAAAGAGCGAATTCCCCTTTTTTCTGGAATTTTCGTTGGACGTTTTCTTCCCCTCTTGTCTAAGCACACAGCGGGCATAAATAGGGCATATATGTCCTTTAGTCTCACTTCAGAAACTGCCCACTCATAACTGTTCAGAAACTACCCACTTATAAGTTATAACCTTTCAGAAACTGCCCATGAATTATAAATAGTTTTGTCTTAGAGATATTGCCATGTGTGAATGTACGTACACATTTACTAGTATGTATAAAAACCAGCTCAGACTTTTCCTATTTTACTTTTATAATGTGTCTAAGCAAGGGATATTAGGGTGTCAACAATACAAATCTTCTTCCTCCATTTTCTAAGACCATTTCTTCTGTAAAAGAAAGCTATTACATCTTTTTTCTTTTGATAAATGATGAAGTTTTATTAAGAAAGAGAAGGAATTGCATCAAAGTTTTACAAGACAATCATCCAAATAGGGATGCAAGGTGCGACATTATGTAATTCTCCCTCTAGAAGTGCAACATTTTAGGAGGTTGCCTCTATTTGGATATCTTTGAATGATTCCTAAAGATATTTCTATGCTATTACAGGAGTGGCCAGTTAGAGATTTCACTAGAAGAGGTAAAATATTATAGTTTCCTCCCTAGCCGAGGGAAGGAAAATGCTAGATCCTAGATGGTGGTTAAGATGATTGGCAAATAGGAGGGATGCTATATAGATGGGGATCAAGTTAAAGGAATTTATAAGGCTAAATTATCGTTCGTTTTTTATAGAAATGGAGAAGAAAATCTTGTAGGGTTATCCTTTTTGTGCATAACATCTGAGCTTTATGTGTATACTCTTATGATTCTCATCCTCTGACAATTGTATGTCTTTTGTTGACTATGCTGACTATTAATTTCATGTTGTCAGTCTGAATAGGTCTTTTATTTTAATTTTTTTTGTGCAAGGGAGAGAGAGTGGAAATGGAAGTGATAAGTATAACCAAATAATAAATTTATTAACATAGAACTTCTATGTTGTTTGTTGTGTGAATGATTGAATTTTCTAAAAAAACATAACATGCTTTTTTTTTTTCTTTTTATGCATGTAAAAAAATTCTATCGATGAAGTTTGTGAAAAGTTCACTTTGAAGATTCAACTGTCATAACCTGTAATTTGCTTTGTCTTTCTGCATTCTCCCAGGTGGAAAACAATCCATATGATCCTAGTTTAATGGTTTTCATGGACTATAGAGATCACACAAAACCGGCAGTTCAATGCTTGGAAGTAGAATATCCAACATTTCTTTATGTCATGCCCATGTCACCAACAAGAGTTTTCTTTGAGGTTTAATTTAATTTAGTTTTGGGTTTCAAAATATATTTTATTTTTATGTTAGTTCAATAACATACTAAGATGCTTAGAAAATTTTAATTGCAGGAGACTTGTTTGGCCTCAAGAGATGCCATGCCCTTTGATATGTTGAAGAAAAAATTGATGTCAAGGTTGGATAACATGGGTGTTCGAATAATAAAAACTTATGAAGAGGTAATACTTTTGATGGGATTACAATATCTCTTTGACTGGCTACAAATGAAGCTTGACATTTCTATCACTACATTAGAGTATTGGACAATCTACTTGCAGTATCTCAGATGAGAAAGTCTCATGGGTGAACCTGATCATATTCAGGGGGAGAGCCTGTGTTTGTGTGTGTGTGTGTGTGTTGGGGGGGGCGGGGGGGTGGGGGAGACCTATGAAGTTGATAGGTACTCATGTTCTACCATAGGACCCTCCAAAATTTTAACTTTTAAGAAAATTATGATATAGCAATCACAAAGTAAATGCTCAGTATCGATTTTATTATGACCTTATTGTTGAAGTTATAATTATGATTGTAATGCTGTTTTTTTTAATAAGTAAACAAAGTATTTATTGAATCTCAATGAGAATAGGCATTACAAGCATCCCACGGAGAGGCACAAGGTGTTGCCTTTCACATAGAAACTTTAATAGGATAGAAACAAAAATCAAATGCAATTGTGCCCAATACAAACTCCCTATTTACCCCTTGTTTAGCTTGCCCATCTGCCATAACATTAGCAGTTCTCTTAACCCAACAGATTTCCAAGTTCATATTTCTGGTTAGCCAACTAAACTTTTTCATCTCATCTCTAAAACACCAGATTATGGACTCTGGATCCTTCAACCACCCTATCATCAATTTTGAGTCCCCTTCGATCTCCACATTTATTAGACCCATCTCACTTTCTATTTGTACCCCTCTCATAGCCGCAAGTAATTCTGCCCTGATGGAATCTCCCACTCCCACGAGACCAGAAAATAGTGCAATGATACTTCCTTCTTTGTTTCTCAGCACCCCTCCTATGCCTGAAGGCCCCGGGTTTCCTTGACTACTCCCATCAAAGTTTAGTTTAATGTAGTCTTCAGCTGGGTGTTCCCAAAGAATCTTTTCTTTTCCTTTTTGGAAGTGCTTCTGGCCACTAACTTCCAATTTCTCCCTATATCATCAAAGGACCAAGATGAAAAAGAATTTGGGGTCCTAAGCCAAACCAAAACACAATCTTTTACCGCTTCTATGGATCTATCCTTTTTTGAGAAGATCCTATTATTTATTTCTTCCCACAGGGTACATACTATTGCTGCTCTACACTTCTCCACATAATTCTTCCCCTCCTTTTAGTCCAGACAAAGGTAGAAGGGTAAAAAGCTTATCTACCTCTGTTGGCAAGGACCACTTGCAACCAAGCAAAGAGAAAAGCCACTCCCAAATATCTACAACAAACAGGACAAGATATTAGTAAGTGGTAACAATTTTCTTCATTGGATTTACATAGAGTGAATCAGTCTGGGGATAAGCATAAGAAGGGTCTTCTTTTTTGTATCATGTCCATGGTGTTGATCTTCCTGTAGGACCTCCCAACAAAAGGCTCCAAATTTTGGTAGGAATAGGCCAACACCACACTTCTTTAATAAGAAAAGGCTGAGGAGGAGAAGACAAACAAAGAGACTTAACAAGAGAAGCACAAGAAAAAAGATCTTTTGGATGAGGAACCTAGATATTTCTATCTGGTTTGGTAGGATTCAAGCAAACATAATCAAGAAGTTGTAGTAACACATTCAACTCTACCACTTCAGCATCCCTCGACCCTCTTCAGAAACCAAAATCCCAATTATGATTTAAAAGAAGGATAGGATGAGTGATAAAGTCCGAAGCACACTTGTTTTTGTACAAAGAAATTGAGTAAAGGGAAGGGATCAAATCTTTAAGAGTTGAAGAACCAACCCAAAGGTCAAAAACTTTACCGCCCCCACCCCCTCCCCAAAAAAAAAAAGAAAAAAAAAGAAAAAAAATTGATGAAATTTCTAATTTCGTCATACTTGACAAAATTGAGAAATTGGTGAAGAATCCTGTTAATTTCTTTCCATGGTGAAGTAAGAGTAGCCCGTTGAGACACTCCTGCATCCCATACAGAGTTCATCCTGCCATGAATGCTAGCTATCACCTCATGCCACAATCTGTCCATCTCCAATGGCCACCCCCAAATCAAGTTCCCTATTTTGAATCTTTAACAATTTCCCATCTCAGCAAGTGATGTTTTTTCTCATTCCCTGGTTCCCTTAGGAAGTCCCTCATTACCTTCTCAATCTTCCTAGCCTCCTTCTGTGGAATCCTGAATGCTGACAAATAATATAAGGGTAGGTTTGCTAGGGTTGATCTAATTAGAGTAATCCTCCCACCCAAGGATATGTAATTCTTCTTCCACACTGCTAACCTTTTTGCACACTTTTCTAATATTGGAGAACAAAATCTACTCTCCTTGGGATTTGCACCTAAGGAAGCCCCAGATAGGTCAAAGGCCGACTAGAGATGGAACACTCAAGCCTTTCCACAATAGCCTCTATTTCTCTATCCTCCAAATTAATCCCCGCAATGCAGTTCTTTTCAAAATTGACTGAGATTTGAGACAACTTCAAATTTCTTCACCAAGCCCTTAAGGTGCCCAATCATCCTTTGTTCACTCCCTCGACAAGTATTAGTTTATCATGAAGTTAGTTAGTTGACTATATTTCTAACTTCTTTTTTTATTATTTACTCTTCAACAAAGTTATAAATATGGTCAACTTTAACATGACAAGACAATTATGGTTTAGTACCTAAAAAGAAGGTAATTGCAGTCCTTAATTTAAGGAAAGCAAATGATCCAACCTCTTTATTCTCAGTTTTCTTCTAAAGTTTCAAGGAGGCATATAATCCTGCTTATTTATTTATTTGTTTATTATTATATTTATTAAAAGTAAAATTTTATTTTTGGTGACTCTGATTCTAAATATTATCTCTCTCATGAAATAAATGTTTAAAAGGTAAAGATAAAGAAAAAATGAAGAAAGAAACCCAATATGATCCACTGATCTCTATTTGTGTCTTCTCTATCTCTATGTGTTTTGTGTTTAACTCTAAAAATTGCTATATTGCTCACTCCTATTATCAACATTTTTACATCATAGTGGTGAAGTCTTTATTTTTCCCAAGCTAAGTATAGAAGCTATTATGCTTGGCACAACATATTCATCATGTGATGTTGTGTTGATTTCAGTGATTTGCTTATTTACAGTGGCATTTTATTCATTTATAGTTTTTATCTTTTATATATGTCAATGATCTTATATTAAAATCATTATATATGTTTTGAATTGGGTTATGCCTGGTCCATTTATGGACTTGTAGTACCAAAATCATATTTAAAGACATAATTTACTTGTCAGCATTGGGCTGCTTGTCCTTTGTCCTACATTTCTCTCTGGAATGTATTGTTTTTTATTACTATCTACTTTTTTCATTTAATATTTTACCAAACCGGCCTCTTTTATGCATAAGAATGGCCACTTTGTGCAAAAATTGCCAAATGATAGGTCCTTGTCCAGTCTATCCCTCCCAAGACCCCATAGCCGGCACCAGCATTGGCTAATGGCCCTTTGGTCTCTGTTACAGTTAGAGATTTTATAGGAAATCTTAAGATAGTCAATTGCAAATTGTGTTAGAATATCAAAGATTTAACTGATCATGCAATTAAAAAATTTAAAAACATTAAAACATAACTAATAGGTACTAATGGGCAGCTATACTCTTGATGGTTAAACACATTTTCCAAAAGCTGGTCAGCTAGGGAATTTTTCTAAATGACCCTACTACCTATTTCTGCCATGCGGTTGATTGGATTTATCCATTCGATAAGGAAACATCTAGTTCAGCCATTTATCACTCCCCTAGTCCATATCAGCCCTATTTCCATTGTATTGGTGTTCTCCATAAAGTTAAATAATCTGTTCAAAGTCTCAACATTTTAATTTAAGTATGATGTCCAAATAAGGGCTTGTCTTGGCCACATAGTAAGTTTTTTTAGCTGAAATGATTTAAGTGCTAAGGATATGTTACTGAACAGAATGGAATGGCGAAACAGGGTTCACGTAGCCACCCCATATAGTTGGGACAAGGCTCAGATGATGATGATGATGATGGTCATGATAAACCTATGGTAACAACAGGAACATGTAGTAGCCCTTTTGAGCTCCCGAATACATTCCCATATTGAATTCTCCAGGGTCATTTAACCTGACTAGCAGACATGTCCCCTATGTATATGGAAAAAAAGGCTTGAACATCATTATTTTTTCTGGGCACTACCTGGAATGTAGATGTAACCATTGAGTCTTTTGTGTAGGAGTGGTCCTATATACCTGTTGGTGGATCATTACCAAATACAGAGCAAAAGAATTTAGCATTTGGTGCTGCAGCTAGCATGGTGCATCCAGCTACAGGTAGAAAACAATGACATTATCATTATCCACTTATTTTCCTAATCATTTGTATTAAATTGGTGCCCCTCTGTTTTACTTTTTCCAAACAGGCTATTCAGTTGTGAGATCTTTATCAGAGGCTCCAAAATATGCTTCTGTAATTGCAAATATATTGAAGCAAGGAATGGATTCCAAGCATGTAATGACTCCTGATAAGAACATTGGAAATATTTCAATGCAAGGTACATATGTGGTTAATATCAACCCTTGGTCATACTGATAAAAAGTCATTATTTATTCTGTTAGGAATAACTGGTACTCCATTCTTCATCATGAAGGGCCATTAACCAATGATGGTTCTCAATATCCAGGGTCTTTTACTGATAAATTTTTACCAGTAATTAAATAATTGAAAATATAATTCTTTATTGGTAAAAGTGTAATAATGAAGCAATTAAAAAGGTTGAAGATGCACGGTCTTATTTGGGCATACCTATGTCTAATGTATATGTTGCCTCTGACAGAAAAAACCATTTATAGTTGATGTATACCGGAAAATATGATGAAACAAACATTAGATTTATTTTAAATTTTTATGAGGTAAGGTGTAATTTATTTAGATATATTATTATAAGTATATGTTCAAGTGTGTATCTAAATGCAAGGTTCTTTTTTCATCTTCTGGACCTTTTAAAAACAATATAACATTTTTTCAAACCCCAAAATTTACTCCTGGTGGAGGGTTGCCACTATTTATTTTATTAATCAAAAAAGGGGGGAGGGGATACATAAATACCCATACAATATGACCTGCATTTCAGAATTATGACAACAGAATTGCCTGGAGCTCATTAAATAAAAGCAAAAGAAAAAAACACTACACTTTGTAATATATATATATATGTTTGAACGGTTCTATTCAAGGTTCAAAGTATTGATACACACAAACTTGCATCTTGGGTGAAACAAAGGCATGCAGCTCCTTTTTTTTTTTTTTAATAGTTTTACAGGGAGTCGGTCTTAGGCCTGACTACCCCTTAAAAATATAAAAAATCCAAAACCTTGAGTAGTTAGTGTGTTGGGGTGTAATTGGAATGATATGATATGCCTGATACATAGCGGAATTTTGATCCTTGGTTTTGTTCTATTTTTTTTTGAGAAATTTTTAAGTTGGATATACTTACCTAGCATTGGAACATCAAATTGAATATGAATTAAAGGCACTATTTTAAGTGTCAGATAAGTGGGAAAATGAGCAATCAACCAAGGTAATACAACCAGGTGGTAGGTGTTCAACACAATCATCATAAGTATATATTTCTCTCTCAAGAACAATGTTGCTTTCCCTGGGTAGTCTTCACCATTTGGTGCAGTATAATTGACAGAAATTGTTCTACTACTGGATGCATGATGTAAAAATCTTCTAACTACATTTTCATTATCAGCTTGGAGTTCTCTTTGGCCACAAGAAAGGAAACGTCAGAGATCATTTTTTCTCTTTGGACTGGCATTAATTTTGCAATTGGATATTGAAGGCATCAGAACATTCTTTCACACTTTCTTCCGTTTACCTAATTGGTATGGTCAAATCTCGAACTTTTTACTCTTACAATCATACGACTTGTGTACATGATTGCATGCAGCATGTGTAATGTAATCTTCTATATAAGTTTGGATGCATGCATGGAAGTTCATGTTTCTCTGTAAGAAACAAATGACTCTTTTTTTTTTCTTCTGGCAGACTAAATAACATTTAAATCTTGATCTATTCCATCTGCAAAACAAAATAATGGGACTTGGTAGTTGTTGAGGATATAATAAGGGAGGACAATTTTTCTTTTACAACTTGAAGTGTTAAGTACTTCAGTTTTAACCCCCTCCTGAACTATAAAACTTGTTTTGAGAAGCTGATCAAGCAACTCAATTTATCAGATGAAAAAGAAAATATACAGAAGTTAGTGCACAATCACTCCTCATATAATCCTTCGTCTAGCCCCATGGCTACTCCTCTCCAAACTGATGGGTTACCCAATACATATCCTTACAGACCTTTAGCACAAGTGGTTTGACCCCCCAGTACATCTCTTTTCTGCTAAACACCCTCACTGGCTGATCTGTCAAGGAATTTGCTGACCATTTGCCCTCTGAACACATCTAAAAATAGAATTCATGATGATTCCAAGTATCTATCCTCCCTAATAATGTATCTGTACTCTCTACTGCCGTGGTCCAGACTGTTTCCTTGCATCCATATAATTGCCAGCTGAGATTTTTTCTTCTCCTGAAAATTGCTATACCTTAAAGGGTACCCAATATCAGCCCTTGAAATAATGATAGGGATTCAGCTCTTATCAGTCACTAGCCCATTAAAATTTCACCTTGACTCTTTAAAGGCTTCACCAATTCCTGAACTTCCTGAATTTCCTTTACTGCAACCATTTGAAATTCAGCTTAATGGCATTTTCAAAAGGACCAGGGCTTGAGGGGTACTGGAATGTCTTGCTGAAGAAGAAGATATATGCTGCCATCTTCCGATTATTTCATCTGTAGAGAATGCTTTGATTTGAACCCCCACCAGTTCTGAACAGGCAGGCACTTGTGATCATTCTATTTATGTCTCTTTGTTTGCTCCTTGCTAGGAAAAAAAACCTTGCATTTTCATTCCAAACTGTCCAAAAGACTGCTGTTCTGGTGCACCTCAATTTCTTTTGGAATAGGAAAATGATGGCCTTAATTAGCTGTCAATGCCCCTAGGGGCTGTTCACCTGAAAGACAAAGAAAAAGAAATGGCCTGAGATACTAAATATAAATAGACGGAGATTAGCAAGAAAATTTGGAATTTATTTTGGAAGCATTCTAGAGTCATAGTAGATAGTAGTTACATTTTAGTATAAAAGGAAGATTTCTAAACTTACTATAGAAGGGATTTAAATCTAATCCTGCTGGTTTAGTGCCCCTGATGAATTAATGGTTTTTAACAAGATTATGCCTGCAAATGTGATTAAAAACTACTCATGTTGTGTTGTGTAGCTAATACATGCATATGACCAAACATGACACCTAACCTTCTGTTGTGTTAATTGTAATACAGGTATAGACTATTTCTTTTTTATGAATAAGGTGAGAAAAGAAGAAAATAGAAGAAAAAAAGAGAAGAGTAGAGATCGTTATACCACAAACTCTCTCTCTCTCTCTCTCTCTCTCTCTAATTAGAGAGATTCTTTGTATAATGTTAAAAGTATCCAGAATTACAAGTAATTCCCCCAGTGAGGTTGATATCTCTCTTCCTTGGCTATATATTTTTATTCCTAAAACAACCCTTCCTCATAGAAACTCCAGTCAAGCTGGTACCAGCTAACAATACCCTAGAGATTTTCTTGAATAAGTCAATTTGAGGATTTCAACATGCTGGCACTAGCTCTTACACCACACCTGTAGGGATCCAATGAGCTTGATTATTCTCAGGGTGATACTTTCGGCTCCTCCCATGGCAAGACAAGTTTTCAATTAATTAGATGGTACTCGTGGTGGCTCAAATCTCATACAAATGCAGTACTCATGGAAGCCCATGGCACTTAACTAAGACACAACTCTTTTTCCAGGCATATAAAATTACTCTAAAATTATCTAGAAATTCTTAAAAAACATGTAATTCAAGAACAACAAAGCAAATGGCACAAGATCGCTATTTTTAGTAGAACAAAATTACTATCTATAGTAAATTTGGACTTACTATTTATAATAATACTTCTAGTTACAATGGGGGTGAATGCATGGGGAAGATACCAGTTCAGTTGGCACTTGGAGTTTGGGATTTCTATGCTTAGCCAATTTGGGAAAACAGCTACTGCTGTGTTCCCTTGGAAACTTTTTCTTTCTTTCTTCCTTTTTTTTTGTTGTTTTGACTGCATGATACACCTAATTTGAATCCTATATTTGACAATTGAGAATCATGGAAGAGACATGCAGTCTGAGCAAGAACCCATAGTAACAAAACGAAGCTGCTAATACAAAGGTCTGCAAAGTGAAACGGGGAACAATAATAGTGTTTCTACTGTAGAAACGGGGAACAATAATAGTGTTTCTACTGTAACTACAGTAGTCCGAACCAGTAAGGAGAAGAAGAAAGAGAAGGAGAAGAAGAAGAAGAAGAGAAGAAGAAGAAGATGAAAGAACTGTCGAACCTGATCGCTAAACCCTATTAGTTGACCTCTTAATAGTGGTTAGGCTTCTAATTAAATGTACAAGGACTAAACTGCCCCTACTTAAGTATGGGACAGAGAACCTCTAATAAGACTGCCACATAAGCTCATAACTTAACCAAGGTGAGTTGACTAATCTACCCTTATTCGGCTAACTCTAACACTCCCTCTCAAGCTGGAGAATATATGTCATATACTCCCTAGCTTGTTACATATATAGTTCACTCTCCTTGAGCTTAAGGCTTTTGTAAACAAATCTGCCCACTGATCACCTGGGTTTACATGTTTTGTGTTTATCTCTCTAGTAAGAACCTTCTCCCTCACAAAGTGGCAATCAATCTCTATGTGCTTTGTTCTCTCATGAAAAACAGGGTTGGATGAGATATGGAGCGCAGCTTGATTGTCACAGTAATTCACATGTGGAACCCAATTTCTTGTAGGAGATTCCTCAACCACACTAATTCACATGTAGTGTGTGCCATGGCTCTGTACTCGGCTTCGGCACTGCTTCTAGCCACAACCATCTGCTTTTTACTCTTCCACGTCACATGATTTCCTCCAAGAAATGTGCAGTAACCTGTAGTAGATCTTCTATCAGACATAGAGCCCGCCCAATCTGCATCCGTGTACCCAACTACTTCAAGTTTTCCTCTTGGTTTATACAATAGCCCATGGCTCGGAGCTCCCTTCAAATATCTTACAATTCTAAGAACTGCATCCCAATGAGATATACGAGGGTTTTGCATAAATTGGCTCACCACACTGATTGCAAAGGAGATGTCTGGTCTCGTGATAGTCAAATAGTTCAGCTTCCCCACTAGTCGTCTATACCTTCCAGGATCATCAAATATTTCCCCTGTATCACTGCCCAACTTAACATTTGGTTCCATAGGAGTCTCAGCCGATTTTGCACCTAACAGTCCTGTTTCGTCCAATAGATCGAGAACATATTTTCTTTGGCACAGGTTTACACCTTGTCTTGATCTAGCAACTTCTATACCCAAGAAATACTTCAATGTCCCAAGGTCTTTTGTTTGAAAATGATTTTGCAGAAAGACCTTGAGTTTGTCGATCCCCAATTTTTCACTGCTAGTTATGACAATATCATCCACATAGACCACTAAGTGATCAACCTGGCATTGTTTCATTCCAAAATTCTTCACCACTTCACTAAACTTCCTGAACCAAGCACAAGGTGATTGTTTCAACCCATAAATTGCTTTTTTTAGTCTGCACACCTTACCAGCCTCCCCCTGAGCAACAAACCCAGGTGGTTGCTCCATATATACCTCCTCTATAAGGTCACCATAAAGGAAGGCATTTTTTATGTCAAGTTGAAATAAGGGCCAACCATACATAACTGCCAGGGAAATTAGCACACGGACAGAGCTAATCTTAGCCACTGGAGAGAATGTCTCCATATAGTCCACTCCATACAACTGTGAATACCCTTTAGCAACAAGTCTGGCTTTCAGATGCTCCACATTACCATTTGGCAAGTATTTAATAATATACACCCATTTACAACCCACAACATGCTTACCAGGAGGAAGAGTAGTGAGCTCCCATGTGTGAGTATGCTGAAGAGCAGAGATTTCTTCCTCCATTGCCTGCCTCCACCCAGGTGAACTAAGAGCCTCTTGGATATTGTTAGGTATGGAAATAGATGACAATAGTGAAACAAACTGGTGATGTGAGGCGGAAAGGCGAGATACTAAAACAAAATTGGAAATGGGATGGAGAGTAGAACTACGTTTACCTTTCCGTAAGGCAATGGGTAGGTCAAGTCCTGAAGGTTCAGCAACAGGAGCAACGACAGGATCCGTGGACAAGGTAGAAGCTGGAGGAGGGGCCGGTGTCGTTCGACGTGTATACACTTGTCGAATTGGTGGTCGTTCAGTAGGGATCTACACTGGATGAGGTGACGAGTCAACTCCAACAGGAACACCCGGAACAGGATCACTGACCGGAAGAGGAAGAGGAAGTAAAGGTGGAGACGAAGATGCTTCAGTTCCTGAGAAGAAGGGAACAGACTAAAAAAAGGTGACATCAAGACAGACATAGCACTTCCGAGTAATGGGATTATAACACTTGTACCCTTTTTGAGTCCGAGAGTAGCCAAGAAAGGCACACTTAATGGAGCGTGCATCCAACTTGTCTATTCCAGGACTCAGATTGTGAACAAAGCACACACAACCAAAGATACGAGGTGTTAATGGAAAGGGAGACAAGGTGGGGAACAAGATAGAGAAGGGAGACCGACCATGAAGAATAAAGGAGGGCATCCGATTAATGAGGAAACACGCAGTAAGTACAACATCACTCCAAAACCGTTTAGGAACACTCATATGATGAAGAATAGACCGAGCTGTTTCAAGGAGATGACGGTTCTTCTGTTTAGCCACCCCATTTTGTTGAGGAGTGGATGCACAAGAAGTTTGATGAATGATGCCATGCTGTTCTAAATACTGTTGAAAGGAAGTTAGAAAATATTCACGACCATTATCTGAACGAAGAACTTTGATTGGAACACCAAATTGTGTATGTATTTCAGCATGGAATTTTTGAATAATGGAAAATAATTCACTCATTTCTTTCATTAAATAAATCCATGTCATTCTTGAACAATCATCAATAAAAGTGACAAAATACTTGTAACCATTATAAGACTCTATTTTGATCAGGCCCCAAACATCTGAATGAACCAAAGCAAAAGGACTCAACATACGACTTTCAACTCTAGGACTGAAGGAAACACAACGATGTTTCCCAAACTGACACGACTCACACTATAACACTGACAAATGACTCAAAGACGGAACTAGTATCTTGAGTGCCTTGAGAGAAGGATGTCCTAGTCGACAATGCCACTGTAGAGGAGTGAGTGAAGTCTGAAGTGCAACTGACGATCCACCACCGTCAAGGTAATACAATCCACCAGCTTCATGCCCCCCACCAATCTTCTTCCCCATCCTGAGATCCTGAAAAACACAAGAGGAAGGGAAAAAAGTAACAAAGCAGTTAAGAGTCTTGGTTAATTTACTAACAGACATAAGATTGAATGGAAACTTAGGGACATATAGAATAGATGATAAAGAAAGAGAAGCCATGTCAATATTGCCAACACCACAGATGGGAGAGGAGGAACCATTGACAAGGGTAACAGTTTGAGATGTGGAAGTTTCAGAGAGAGAAGAGAACACACCTGGAGTCCCGGTCATGTGATCAGAGGCTCCAGAGTCAATAATCCAAGGAGAGGTTTTAGATGACAGGCAAGCTATATCTGAGTGGGCAAGAGTAGCAGTAGTGTGCTGTGAAGTGGACTAAAGGAACTGCTCATACTCATCACGCGGTACACTCACCATCTCCCTTCCAGAAACAGATGTAGATGTGGAAGGAGTTAGGTCTGCCTGTTGATTATCACTGGCATCAACCCCACTAGCAACAGCATGATTGGCCCATTTAGAGGGAGGGCGGCCATGAAGATCATAACAGAAATTTACGGAATGTCCTTCCTTGCCACAGTGGGTACACTTGTAGAGCTGCCTTTTTCTTTGCCACGGCCTCCCCTTGAGTCATGACCACCACCACGACCAAATATGGAACCACCACGACCTCCTCGGGAGGCATGTCCTCCCCCTTTCGTACCACGTCCACCTCCTCTGGCTGTCACAAAAGCTGATCTATCAGACTGTGTGGGATTCTCTGTCTGTCCCAAAGAAATCCTGCGAAGCCGAGCAAACACTTACTCAAGTGTAGGAAGGGTAGAGCCCCCCAATATTTGGGCCCTAACTGGTTCATACTCTGATTTCAACCCCACTAAGAACCTTGTGACATTTAGTTGTTCCCTTTGTTGTTGCTGAACCTTAACATCTGGAGTGAGAGGATGATAGACATTGAGTTCATTTATGAGGTTCTTCATACTGGCATAGTACTCTTCTAGGGTTTTATTTCCTTGTTGCAGACCAAAGTACTTTTGATAGAGCTGATATACCCTTGTAGTATTATCTTGCCCAGAATACAACTTCTTTGCATGTTCCCATATGTCCTTAGCTGTATCTAAGAACATGAAGTTGGCACTTATTTTGGATTCCATACTGTTCCATAGCCATGTCATGATTTGAACATCCCTCATGTTCCCAATCATCAAACCCTGGAGAGTCAGCCGGTGGTTTATCTTCTTTCACATGCTTCACTTTTCCCTTTGCCTTGAGAAAAACTTCCACCGACTTGGCCCATGGAACATAGTTCTCACCATTCAGTTTAATTGAGGTCATTTGCACACCTAGATAGTCAGAGGAAACCACCACACTAGGTTTCTGATCACTACAGCCATCTCCCATTGCTGCCATGATACTCTTTCAATGCTGCCTCTAATCTGAATTCCCAATCACCAACTAAGTGCTGCTGTCAAGAGTTTGATGTTCCAGAACCTACAGCAGTCTCTAAACACAATGATGGATACACACGCCTTTGTTCTTATCCACACCACTACTGATTCCAAAAAAAAAAACAGACTACACCAACATTAATTCAGCACTTACTAACCACATGCAATCTCTCTTACAACTACTCAACAGAGTTTGTGCATCACAAGCACCACCACATAGCCATAGCTGTCACACACAATACAGACCTGCTTTAATGCTTTTAAGAGGGCACCACAAGACCAACAAAAACTCAACTAGTACCATTGCATTACATGTTACACCATTCGGCCACCTACAGTAGCAGCCCTTACACCATTTGGTCACTGTAAACACAACCTGTTATTGGAATTTTTCCAAGAACCAGGGCAACAACCAACCTAGTTCTCTAGGTTCTGATCAGTCCTCTCAAGTTCTTGAAGATTTTCAACCCAGAAATACCAACAGCACACAGAGGAGAGATAACCAACCTTCGTTTGAAAGCTTCAGCCAAACCATTCACTGCTGAAGTTGTTTTCTTAGGAAAGGAGGTTCTGTGCACCAGAAAAAAGAAGAGCTGTGATGTTTCAGGCCTGGGACAAGCCACTTTTATCCATTGACAGCCCAGAGAAGAAAATGAGAGAACTGAAGCACGAACTGAAGTTGTCACAAACTGAAACAGGTCACGAACTGAAGTTGTCATGCTCTGATACCATGTTTCTACTGTAGCTACAGTAGTCCGAACCAGTAAGGAGAAGAAGAAAGAGAAGGAGAAGAAGAAGAAGAAGAAGAGAAGAAGAAGAAGATGAAAGAATTGTCGAACCTGATCGCTAAACCCTATCAGTCGACCTCTTAATAGTGATTAGGCTTCTAATTAAATGTACAAGGACTAAACTGCCCCTACTTAAGTATGTGACAGAGAACCTCTAATAAGACTGCCACATAAGCTCATAACTTAACCAATGTGAGTTGATTAATCTACCCTTATTCGGCTAACTCTAACAAATAGCTTATGAACATTAACTGCTTTCTTAACAAATGCTACAAGCTATCTGCAAATGAGCAAGTCCTCGTTGGTTTGCCTTTCTACTTATGGTAGAATGATAAATGGAGGTGTCTTTCTTGCAGGATGTGGCAGGGTTTTCTTGGTTCTACCCTTTCATCAGCAGACCTCATTGTGTTTGCTTTTTATATGTTTGTTATGGCACCGAATAGCATGAGAATGTGCCTAATTAGGCATCTTCTTTCTGATCCTACCGGATCAACTATGGTGAGAACTTTTCTGACTTTATAATTTGAGTGCGTCAAGTTTAAACACATATATTGTTCTATCCTACTGTATTACTCTAACGTAGAAGTATGAATCATTGGAAGGTTGTGTATATAATACATTTCTTCGTATATTCTGAAATCTTATATTTTCAATTCATAATAATTGATAGGTATTTTTTCATCCAAAATTTCCATCTAGCTTACAATTCCTGGTGTACCAATATAATCCAAATGGTCACCACCATCGATTCTAAATTGTTGTCACCTGCTTCATTCTGGAAATTCATCACTTGGTATGTAGGCTTGGATACCTCTTTGTTATCCCATTGGATAATTTCTCTCATTTTGTTCACTTCCCTCGCTACAGCTTTCTTGTCTGTTGATGCTCTCTTACGTGATCCCAGCCAATAACTAGAGCAGGCTGGATTATGGAAGAGATATTTTCCCTACCATCTCAGGAATGAGTGAATATGCACTTGATGAATCATTTTGGGTGGTGTTAATACCAGTACCATTTTGTTGCCAAATGGAGTAACTGAGTGGTTGAGTACAAAACCACAAGGCATCAGAAATAACCAAATGACAGCTTTGGAGCTAGGGGTGGCAATTGGGTACGTTGGGTTTCTAAACCGAAAACCCATTAATGATTCTTTTAATAAAATTAAATTGTCTTGACTCAACCCAACCCGTCCAACTCATTAACCTTGTGACAACTTTAGTTTTATGAAAATGGCTTAAAGGTTAAAGCCAAGTCATTTTTTTAACTTGGTTAGATATGGCTTAATGATAAGAATACTTGTCTTTTACACAAGTGTTCTTTGTTCAAATCACATCACTTGCACATAGTTTTTACGTAGAGAATTCAAGTGGAATTAATCATTTGGATTAATATTTAAAGCCCAGTTTGGATGTGTGAAAATACAAAGTTTAGAAATACCGTATACAAGGTTTTGAAGTGCACATTTCTATTTACACACTTCCCAAATTGAGCCTAATGAAAGCTGATGGTTGTAGTTAATGCTTTTGTATTTAAGTGGAAGGACAATGGGAATTTAACCCATAGTTGAACCAGCCAATTAGACCTGTTAATGGTCTGAAAACCTACCGGACCGAATTATCGTTGAACCAACTAATCAGATTTGTTAGTGGTCTGAAAACTAATCGGAGTGGAGTCTGGACTGGTTGATTCTATATATTGGTTGGTTGGATCGGTCCGAACTGGATTAGATGTTGAAGACAGGATGGGTTTCGAGCTAACAAGAGTCGCGCATGAGTTGAGAAGTCAATGCATTAATTATAAATTGAGAGTTAATTGCAGTAATTATGAGTTAATTCAATGACTTATTTGAATTTAAATAAAGTCAAAAGGATGTCAATGGGTCGGACTATCCAGCCTTAGAGTTAAGGATTTCTTTTGATGTTTATTTCGGTTTTTCTGTTTTTCCGCTAATGAAAGAGGTGAAACCTAACCTATAAACCAAAATTCAATTTAAAAAAAATACAATTGAAAGGCTGTGGGGCTAGGTTGGGCCATTGGAGTGGGTTTGGGAACGACATGTTTCTGAGTCGAGTTCAGGTGGGAACATTAGAGGGTTGGGTTAGGGTCAAGGCAAAACCCGAACCAAACCTGACCCGTTGACACTTTATATAACAATAAAAAATAATGAGAAGTGGTTAACCGATAGGTGTCCACGAGGCCACAACCCGACCCAGTTCAAACCATTTAAGTTGATTCAATGGCAACTCATTTAAGTCGACACTTGGCATCAGTGCTGTTGCTCCAGAAAACGGTGATACATCAGTGCCACATTGGAAAAAATGATGCTTTAAGAAACGCCAATTTATTTGGAACTGTTTTTTCATAAAAAAAAATAGTGCTCCAAGCTACACTTTGGAAATCGAGAAGGTGTGGTTTAGAGCAATGCCAAATTTGATGTTTTGTTAGATTGGAACTCATTGCTGCCAACGAGGACATGATATGATAATAACGTGTATTTTCTATAAATGGTACCGGTACTGAAAATAGATAAAGAGCATAGGTACCAAACAGAAAGTGTTGTTGTTGCTTCAGGAAACATGACAATAACATTTCAAACAGAAAAAAAAAACACCATTTTCTTGGCAAACGGTATTGCAGCACCAATACTAAATGAAGATAGACATGTCAAAGGATGGGCCATGTTGAAGATAGACATGTCTTCAACATGGCCCATCCTTTGACATGTCAAAGGGATATGATAGAAGTCGAAGGTTTTTTTAGTAAAAATAATGGAGAAGATGGGATTCCCAGAAAGATGGTGCAAAATGGTGAATTTTTGTATTCAAACACCAAGGTTCGCAATTAAAATAAATGGAACCCTAAATGAATTTTTTCAGGCTAGGAATGGATAAGACAAGGTGGTCAAGTTTCACCTTACCTATTCATTATAGGGATGCAAGCACTGTCTAGCCTCTTCCAGAAAGCTGAAGACAATAAGGAGCTGCAAGATATAAGATTATGTAGAAATGGTCCTCCAATATCACATCTGTTATTTGCAGATGGTTGTGTTATAATCTGTAAGGCTGAAATCAGTTAAGGAAGGTCAAAGAAATACTGGCAATGTTTGAAAGCTGATCGGGAGAAAAAATTAACTTGACAAAAGCAGGGGCTCATTTCAGTAGAGGAATACAGAGAAGAAAGGAAAAAAATACTACTCAAAATTCTCAGAATGAAACGCATGTAGATCCAAGAAAATATCTGGGTCCAAGTAATGTTCCATTGTTCCCAAGGTGAACAAAACAACGACCATTGGGAAATTGTGGATAAAATGAACACTAGATTTGCTACTTTGAAGGCAAAATTGTTGTCACAAGCAGGGAGAACTACGCTAGTGAAAACAGTGTTACAAGCCTTACCGACCTACTTAATGTCCCACTCATTATTACAGAAAAGAACAATTAAAGAAATTGAACGAATCCAGAAGAGGTTCTGATGGGAAGGAAATGACAGAAACAAAGCTTATGCACAATCCCATGGCACCATATCTGTAAAACCAAAAATCAAGGAGGTCTGGGCTTCAGGAAAATTGAGGAATTCAACAAGGCTCTCTTCTCAAAACAGATATGGAGATAGAAAGGGTCAGTGCACCAAGGAACCAAGAAGGGCATTGGAACCCCCCCCCCCCCCCTACAAGAGCTATTTGAGGAAGAAACAATAAGCCACATCGTACAGGTGAACAGAATTCCATCCACAGACCCAGACAAACTCCTATGGAAGATTTCAAGAAAAGCATTATACAGTGTCAAAACAGGCTACAAATTATTTATAGATCAGCTTTCATTCTCCTCTGGACCACATGACAACAGGAATCTGGAAAACAAAAGAGCCCTTCAGGTTTCAAATATTCATGTACAAGGCATGGTGGGATGGAGTAAAAACCAGAGACACTCCTTTTTTTTTTTCCAAGAAACAGAAAGACACTGCACTTTATGCGATGCTGCTATAGAATCATGGCTGCATCTCTTTTTTCAGTGTTTCTCTGTGAGGGCCATCTGGCTTACAACCCAAATTGGAATGAACCCCGAGGAAGTAAATAACAAACAGCTGAATCAGTTCGTCACTGATAGGATAACAGCAAAGTTAAAAAGCATACCACCAAACCTCAAACAGAGGTATGTTGCCAAAATTTTCATCATTTTCAGTCTCATATGGGACATGAATAATGCAAAGATCCATCAACAACACATACTTGATCTCATACATTTGATAGAGAAAGCTGATTCATATATAGAACCTAGAACCCATTGACAAACTCTGAACAAGCAGCAAACAATGCTTGGGGAGACTGTCAACAGAACACAGATGTCTATTTATGTGGATGGCTCATACGACCCAGCAAGGGCAACAGCAGGGACAGGTATTGTCTTACTAACTAATTATCAATCTATGATTTCAACAGAGCTGCTTCAAGTCTTCAAGCTGAAGGGTGGGTAATAATCCATGGACTGCAAAAAGCATCTCAATGAAAATCAAATCTGCAACTCTTTTGTCTGATGCCGAAAGTATTGTAAATAGTATCAATGGAAAAGCAGAATGCACCGACTGGAAAGCGATACACCACGGGGAAGTAGCCACTAACCTATTTACTTTTTTTAATACTACATATATCAAGTATGTTTGTAGAACTCTTAATACAATTGCCCATGAGCATATAATGCCGGTAAATACATTATAGTTATCCAAAATGAGTATCTCAGCATGTAGAGAAGGTAATGCAGTTTTGTTCTTCTGAAAAATAAGTCCATTAAGTGCATTTGATAAAAAAAATGACAGAAATCATGACTAATGCGTTGCATGTAGAAAAAATTTTGGATCCCATTATGAAAAAAATCTCGACCCTAGCCTACTCAAATTGTACATTTGCACCCATAGTCATAGCTACAATAACTTATTCAATGTGGATGTTAAAGTACTTATCATCCATCTTAAAGTATTTGTACCAGGACCGATTTTTTTTCCTCAACAACAAAACAAGGTGTGTCGATACTCTGAACCTTGCTTGTGACCTCCAATGAAACTAACATTTTTTTTGATAAAATATTGGAAGAGGACACAAGACGGGGGGTAGCACGTCCCCACAAATCACTAGACACAATTACACTATTATCATAAGGAAGAGCTCTTGGGTTGAAGCTTGAAGAGGCATCACCAAACGTTTGCACTTCATGGGCTAACTAGTCCGAGGACGACCTTGTTATCTTCTTGATTCCTTCTTAGTGCAATTCAGAGCGCAGAGAAGCCTCTCTTAGTCCTCTGTATTTGCATCATATACAAGTCCAGGGTCAAGCGCCTTGTTAGGATTGAGGTGACCCGCTCCCGTGGCAAGAGGACTGGTGGGTTGCTTGCCATCTAAGAGTTCTGTGATGGGTTTGAGGGTGATATTGAGTGAATCTTCTGTGGTCATCACGGCAGATCGAATGGCCATTGGACTCCATTCAGGATGGACTGCTTTCAGAAGTGCTGTCATTACCACCACATGAAGACAAGCCATGGAGGTTCCGTACATGATGTTGAAGTTGCTAAACAATTTTGTTGATCCTTCGTTCACCATAGGACTTATTGGAGGGCAAGATGTAAAAGAACAAAGGAGCCGGGGGCTATGAGGTCAGGCTTTGTTCCGATATGTGTATTAGGAAATTCAAGAGTTGCTCTTGTATCATGGCTTTCATTCAGGTACTTACTTCAGGATTGCTTGACCCACGAGAACGGCTGGAAATGAGAAGATAGCTCCAGATACCTGCGTTGTGAACTTTGGGGATTTTTAGATCAATGTTGTGATCACCTATAAATTTACTGTTATAGAAAATTGTGCATTCACACACAACAATCTTGTGACCAACGTTACACAAATCCTTCGCCTAAAAAGATGCACCCGCAATTGAAACACCATAGCCACTGTATTGCTTGATATCAATCTGCATGGAACAATCTCTGATGAACTGCTTACACTTAGCTGTCCTGTGTTGATAAATTCATCCTTACCAGAAATTGTGAAGACATTTACAAACAATGAACCTGAAAATTAAATGTACAACTTAATCAACATTCTTCATGGAAAACTTGAAGGACATGCATTGTCCGTTTAACTAGATCATAGACAAAAAAATTTATGTCTTAGAACAACGTCTGCAGAGATAAAAAAGATATTAGCTTTCTTCTATTCAGTCAGGCTTACCAACTCATAGCTTTAATAACTCATATACCAATTGAGGCCAATATACACGCAAGATTATTGGTATTGACAATGCATCTACATCATTCAAAATTTTTTGTTTCAGACAGCAGAACTGCCATACAACAGTTTGACACTTCATTAAAATGAAGAGAAGCATTTCCAATGCCTTAAAGTAGAAATGTTTTAGAGAATCGGAAACAATGGAGAAAGTCTACTGATGATTGAAAAAACATAGGAAGTTTAATGATAAAACAATTACTTATGAAAAAAAAAGATTGTTGGAGAAGTCAAGAGTTGGCAGAACTAACTAAACATCAGAATGGACTTTCAGTCAAATTTTTATCCTGATATAACTTGATTAGTTTTTGCAGATTATCTTTTATTCCTAGATAAATAAGGAAGTTCTTATATATGTTAACAGTCGAATTTTTATCCAATGGTGGCCCCTGCGCTATCGGTTGTAAGGACCAATTATTGTGACTTGCACAATTGCATTTCGAATTACTTAAGATAGACAGTAGTTGGGATTTCCCTATAATCAATGTAGAGGGTGCACGCACATATCTAAAAAGGCCATTATCCAATTGTGGCCCCTGCGCTACCTGGGGTCTTGGGAGGGATAAATTGGATAGTCTTAAGTCCTAACCTTTGGCATTTTCTTTTGCCCAAAGTGGTTGTTCTCAGTCTCACAATATGAAGGTGCACATATTTCTCATATCCATAAATAGTATTCAGGGAACTTTTCAAGCAGTTCACTTTTATCCAACCCATGCCTAGCACTTCATTGTGGAAAGTTGTTTATTAGATATGGTTGTTTAATAACTTATGCCCAATTTCTGATTGTTTTGACAACTAGGCTTCTATTCAATGGATAAATAGTGGAGATACCTTTAAATGTTTTTCACATTGCAAACACATTTATGAAATTCTTCTTTGTTATTTCTCTTTATCGGACATGGTGTCATGACTTGATATATTGCAATGTATTTATGAGTTTGTGTACATACTACATAGATTACATTTGAAAACGAGTTTAATAATGACATTTCATTTAGCCAAGAATGTGGAGAATTACCTACAAATCCACAAATCATGTAATACAAAATTACAAAAAACAAAAAGTCATTTATACTTCACATTTGCACAGCTTCCAAGACCTAAAATTCAAGAAATCAATGGGTGACACAAGAAGAGCTAGGGGGTAGAGCAAAAGGGACATGGGTAGAAGTAGTAAGAAATGATTTAGGCACTAATAAATTAACAATGGATATGGCTTTAAATTGAATGGATTAGTGAATCAGGATTCATGTAGCCAACCCCATATAGTTAGGATAGGGCATGGTTGATAATGATGGTGACATACTAGGGATGCTTGTTTATGAAATTTCCTAGCTTGCTTGGCCTGCAAATTTTTGGGCCAAGCTAGCCACATTTCTCCTAGGCCTGGCCTAGTCTAGACCCACAGCAAGCCTGCAAAAAATGCAGATCTGTGATGCTTAGCTATATCAAATTGATATTAATTGTAATCTCAGAATGAACTTTCAGCTTGCATCCGTTAATTGTAACCATAGAATGAATGGACTTTCAGTCAAATTTTTATCCTGATATAATAGATGTGATTGCAAATTTGTAGATTTAGAATTGTCTTTAAGAAATCTTACAACTTGTCTATGTTGTTTGGGCACACATTAGACTTCAATATCTTAATAAATATTATTAAAATAATAAGATAATAATAATAATAACAACAAGAATAATATATTAATAATAAAATATTATTACACTATTAACAATACATGAAAAATAATAATAAAATAATAGTACTATAACAAAATATCAATAAATTAATTATTAAATATTATAATAAAATATTAATGCAATATAATTAAATAATCATAAAATAATAATAAACAATAATAATTGAATAATAAAATATTATAAAATTAATAATAAGATAACAATACTAAAATAAGAGTACATTAATAATTAAAATAATAATAAAAGATTAGTAAAATGTTCTGTAAAAAATAATACCATAATAAAACATT